>NC_140166.1:11255710-11258210 GCF_963971535.1 Notolepis coatsorum
ATGCGCGTGCACACAAGAATGCGCTGCACTCGACTGATGCGCCAACTCACCAAGTACCCACCTGGCTACATTGCATAACATGACACAATGACACAGTAGTGGTGGGCCTGATCTCTGCCAACGACGAGAGGGCCTACCTGGAAGAGGGCCTACCTGGAAGAGGTAGAGAATCTGTCGCAGTGGTGTCAGGAGAACTGCCTCTCCCTGAACGTCAGCAAAACAAAAGAGATGATTGTGGACTTCAGGAGGTCGGGGGTCAGGGACTACAGCCCCCTCAGCATCAACGGGGCACCGGTTGAGAGAGTGAACAGTTTCAAGTACCTCGGAGTCCACATATCCGAGGACTTGACATGGACCACACACATTGACAGTGTTGTGAAGAAGGCACGGCAACGCCTCTACTTCCTCAGGCGCCTAAGGAAGTTCCAAGTCAGTCAGAAGATCCTTAAGAACTTCTACTCATGCACAATAGAGAGCATCCTGACTGGCAATATCACCTCCTGGTTTGGGAATAGCACCGCACAAGACCGTAGCAGACTACAGAGAGTGTCCCGTTCAGCCGAACGCACAATTGGAGGGGGGCTTCCCACTCTCCAGGACATTTACAACAAGCGGTGCATGGGTAAGGCTAATAGAATTATCAAAGACTCCAGCCACCCAAACAACTGCCTCTTTGAACTGCTGCGGTCAGGCAAGCGATACCGGAGTCTCATGGCAAGCACAGAGAGACTCAGAAGAAGCTTCTATCCCTAGGCCATCAGTATGCTCAACGAACAATAACACTATGTAACAACCATCAAATGCACTCACAGCACACACATCCACACACACACACACACACACACACTCACTTTAAACAAACAACTCACTGCAGCACCCACTTTACCCACTTTAGAACACCTAAACACACTTTATATTTATTGGTAAATAATTTGCACTACAACCCATACCTCATTACACTTTACTCTAAATTGTACCTCATCCCATTTCTGCTTTGCACTGTATAGTATATTGTATTGTAACTCAGTTACTTCTACTCTGCATTGTACATTTTATATATATGAACACTTTGTCTACGTACTTGACTTCTATTTTATACTGCTATACTTATTTTATACTTATCTATTTTTGTCTAGCACAGTCCCTGGAGCGTAACAGAAAGAAGCATTTTGTATAAAAGTATTCTGTACAACTAATACAGAATACAGAATACTTTTGACAACTAATAAAGAAACTTGAAACTTAACAATAGCTCAGGTCGTCAGGTGTGTCCAAATACGTCCTCAGATACATTCACACAAAACTTGTGAATGAAATGTCCATTCCCATGTGCACGTGGCGTCATTAAAACACAGTGCAACCAGGTATGAAATCACCAATGCACCACTGGTTACATTGCTCCGTTTGAAATTAAGTTTTTTGTTTCTTTTCTAGGTGAAGATAATTACAAAATATTTGAAGCATTTTTTAGTTCAGTAAATAAATGCTTAGCTTTTTTCTATGCACACTCATTTGTCTGTTACTCAATAGGCAGTGCGTTCTGAAATAACTTTAATTAACATTAATAACATAACATTAATCTGTAGTGCCGAATTTCTCCATTCTCCGCTTGATTATATTAATCAAAATGTCCAACAAAGAATTTGGTTTGCTCATAATCAGCCTGCTGCTGAAGAAAAGTACAGGCACAACAATTATGTTTCCATGATTTATAAAACTCATAATAACACAAACTGCCTATAATGGTTATCTCCGCAGACAGGATAATGCCAGTCTACTCCACTGCTCTATTTATAATCGATCCGAATGGTTCGCGAGTTGCAAACAAAGTGGGCTTTCAGAATATTTATATTTTATCATCAAAGTCAGCTGATAATAAAACGCTTGTAGATTCATGACGACAAGCGGAATGGCACAACAGGCAGTTCTCTCTGGCATTCGAGACCTATTTCTGAAGCGCTGTGCTATCCTATCAATGCTGCAAATCGGATCAGACATCACAGCATTCTGTCAGGCTTTGCGCCTCCTGGTGGCATATAACAGAAGAGCAATCAACCTCCAAATCAACCCCTGTCGGCGCAGCGTATGCAGACGGTAGAATGTTAGACAGTCCTAATTGCTCCATCTGTATGTCTGATAATAGTCTGATAATAGAAGTATGTCTGATAATAGGAGTGTGTATGATAATATGAGTGTGTCTGATAATAGAAGTGCGTCTGATAATAGGAGTGTGTAACGCTCCCCAGTTGCTGCGCCATCCTGTGACTAATTCAGGTGGTGCAGCTCTTGTCTTTATTATTAATGTGTTTCATGTGATTCTTTTCAATCTGTTGTCTGTACTTTGATGTCTGTCTTGTCTGTGATGTTACACTCCCTGGTCCAATGTCTTCCCTATCTGTGTTGGTTTTGTGATCTGGTTAGTGTTGTTTTTGTGTGTATTTATATTTCAACCTTGTAATGTTCTGTGTCACTCTGTTCCCCAGCTGAGTCTAATCACCCA
>NC_140166.1:11263210-11338210 GCF_963971535.1 Notolepis coatsorum
CCTCTTCATTGTTTTCCACAGAGGGAGGAAGACGTACTGGACTGGAGCTCCGGAGATTCAACACGCGAGAGATAAACTCAGTTACACAACGGGTTATTCTAGAAGTATGCGATAGCTTAGCGTTTGGTTAATGCGGAAGAGATATGGTGAATGCACCCGCGGACGAGCACATGCCGAAGACCAGGTGGGAGATATTGTCCACCTTGCGTTAGCTGTGTATAGGCGTCATAGCAGGGGGGTTCACCACGACCCACAGCTTAGCTTTGTTTAGGCTAGCACCACAGTTTAGCCCGTGTGTCGGCCCACCTCTTCAGCCCAGCAGAGGACGTCACTACACTGCACGCTCCTCCAGCCCCTCCAAGCCATTGCCTCAGCAGCTCACCTGCCCAGCGTCTACCCCGTACTGCTGCCTGTATTGCGGGATCGCCCGGACGGTTGGTGGTGAGAGCAGGCCCGCCATTTTGGATAAGTACAGCGGCGCTTCGAGTGCTGAAACGTTATCGGTAGACAATTCACTGTATGAGGCAGGCTCTCTAAGGGCGAAGATAAACGGTGCTTTGAACGAACGCTGGCAGCAGTGTCTAGGGGCGCTCCAACCATTTATTGTTTTGGGGGAAAAGCCGGCTTTAGATAGATTTATTTGCTAATGTGGGCCCACTGTTATAATAATGTGTGGTTCTTTATAAAATTCCCATTGAACTCCTTTACTCCTTACCTTGTGCTCACCTACCGTGAAGCGGAACAGTAGATAACCCTTAAAGGGAAGAGTTTTTTTTTTTTTTTTTTTTTTTTTTTTTTACTTTGGCCATTTCCCTGGCTCTTTTATACGTTTATCGGGGTCAAGAGCAAAGCGCGACCCCGTGGCAAGGCCGTAGTAGCGGAGCGCGAAGGAGGACCCAGACCCAGAAGGGACTGGATCCCCCCCGGAAAAAGGGGGCCTGGAGAGGCCAATGACGCCACAGCATCAAGACCTCACCAGGCGGTCACTAGTGACACTGCCCCCCACATCGCCAGCGTATTCGGACAGGGCCCATCCAAGAGCAGGCCCTTCCCCCCAATAGCACGCCGCCAGGCTCACTGACCCTGGCATACTCAGGCAGTCAGCATGGCTGTAACTCAAAGCACTCAAGAGGCTACACTACAGCGGGAGCAGGCAGCGCACCGGGGAGACGACCTCCAGAAGAGGCCGATCCCTCAATCCAGGCAGCAGGCACTTGACCCGAGCCTGGAGCACTGCGGACGAGACAGGCGCCAAAGGGGTCAACTGAAACAGCACCCCGGCAGAAGGGGCGTATGCTGGCATTGTTGAGCACCATGTCAAAGCCTCCACAAAAAAACCCGGACGCTCTAGAGGGGCCGAGGCAGAGAAGGCTGACACGATTGGCAGACGTCATGAACGTGCAGGGGCACACTCAAACGGGTAACCCGGGAGTTGACTCCGCTCCAACACACCAGGGAATCAACCACCCTCTTGGTTCAACATGAGGTGGTTGTTCCTATAACCCCTCAGGAAAAAACTCCAAAACACGGTATACACTGGCTATACCGCAGTACAAGTGTTTTAGTTTTCAAAAAGGGGTTATCCCAGGCCTACGGGTCGAAGGAAAAACAACTTCGGACCGGGCCAGAGGAGTTCTATAAAAACCACCTCAACAGCCCCCTCTCAGCCATGCGTAAGCGGGAGAAGAGAGGGGCGAAAAGAATGGAGAAGGACCAGGCCCCCTTAGCGCAGCTAAACCGTGGTCGCCAATGTGTTATGAGCCCCGGCACCAGACTTACACATGTGCTTCTGTGGGCCAAAACCTAACGCCAGTTGTAGATCTCAACGACACACACAACCCTTCATCACAATAAAAAAGGCAAAGTACACTCTCACTACCGTAAGAGCAGTGATGGGCAAGCTACTTGGAAAATGTAGCAAGCTACACTACAAGAACATGGCAAAAATAGCTAGCTACATCGGCACTACTTTTTTTTATTTATTTTTTTTACTTTGTGATCAAGTTTCCACCAAACAAATAGGCAGGCAAAAAAATGCTCAGTTTGATTGTTTATTATAAAACTGAAACAAGCCCTCGGTCTGGCTTTTTGTGTCATCCTTTTAACATGAACTTGTATTATGTACAAAATCCAGGAAGGCAAGTTTAGCTGGGTGCAGCCTCTACAAAAGAAAAGAAAGAGACCATTTGGTTTGATCAGTTTTTATAGTATTGTAGTGTTGATTACTTTTGATGCAGTAATGGTCTTTTTCTTTTCTATTCTATCTTTATGTATTATTTATCCCTAAACTCTGCATCTTCTGAAACCTGCCCACCTTATCAACCAAAAACACACTTCTTCAATATCTGAATTGTAACTGTTTTACTTCATTTTACTAGTATTATGCTACCATGTATATACTACTACCAACTATGCTAATATGTCTATACTACTACAGTATGTACTCAGAGTATAACACTCAAGCTTGACACTGACAAACAATACTACTTATCCTTGGCTGCTAGATATGTACCACTCCTGCTGACTTGTTTTACACCATTTGTAAGTTGCTTTGAATGAAAGCGTCAGCTAAATGACCAAATGTATTTAAATATGTAACTCACAAAACATTCCATGGCCCAAAAATCATGTGGGGACCCCCCCTGGGGGTCCTGACCCACAGGTTGAGAATCACTGCTCTAGGTGATCTTTTCCCAATTTCTTTCTTTTCTTCACCCCCATAATATTGTTCATTTTCTGCCTACAGTGAAACATCATCATGATAGCAGCTATCTGTTAGTTAAAGCTGTTGACAAAAAGTGTACTGACTTGTGTGCTGTTTGGGAACAGTTGATTTACATCAGCTCACCTGAATGTGTTCTCAAGTTAGTGCTGGCGTGTGGGAAGTTGAGAGCAGCATATGTTTTAGGCGTTTTTTCAGTCAAACTCATAAATGTGTCCAGATAGGGCCATGGAGAGGCATTGTTGTTATTGACATCATCATCTTCATCAATGCCATCAGTGGAAACATCGAATCCCTCTGCCATTATTTCGCGCGGACTGGTTTATGTAATCTGTTATTGTTAAATTGCATTCATTCATTCTCATTCAGTGGTCTGCGTTTCGAGTTTCACTTCCTGTTTGCGGGTTGGAGTCCCGCCCTATCCTGCCTCTGATTGGCCTACCCGTAATGTTTTGGCCTAACCATACCCAATCGTGAGTCGTCATACTCATATCTAAACCAACCAACCAATCATATCTGATTTAAAAAAAAAAAAAAAAAAAAAAAAAAAAAACCTAACCCTAACTAACCATACTGTCATGCACTTGTCCTAATAAACTAACCTACACTGTAGCACTCAACACTTTGATGAACATTGTTACTCAGCTGATAGAGTTGTGCCCTTCCTGATGGCTTGTCGTACAGAACTTGTAAGTCGCTTTGGATAAAAGCGTCAGCTAAATGACTAAATGTAAATGTAAATGTAAATGTCATAGTGGGTTTTCTACGGGGAGTTTTTTTTTCTCCTCACAAATCTTTATAGTCTAGACTGTTTCTCCCGATAATAGCAATGTAGCGTTTCCTCGTCGCTACGTCACTAATTCGTTCTAAAAATAGCTGCGCTACAGAGACCGCTACTTGGTTCAAAAGTAGCGATGCTACCATCACGCTACTGAGAATTGTAGTTAAGCTATGTAGCGTCGCTACTTGTAGCTAGCTACTGCCCATCACTGCGTAAGAGGAACGCCGTTTTCCATAACGAGAGAAGACATAAGTCCTCGATTATGTATTGGCCACAGGCCTTGCTAAGCACACATGACAGCGACCAAAACAATCTTTTCCCTAGGAAAAAATCGTTTTCTCAAGCAGGAGCACAACCCCAGCAGCTTAAGCTGAGGGTTACATCGTATCCCCACAAACATAGTGACACAATATATTGTAAACAAACATGTTTAAGAGGAGGGGGGAAGCCCCAGGGACACCGGGGGGGGTCACCCCTTCCCACCTTACCCTTGATACGACCAGGTTGAACAGGTACCCCTGTTAATATGTGAACACGCTACCTGTTCATTGTCATCACAGGCTGAGAGAAGGATTTACTCCTCAATCACATGTCACTAAGCATAGCTTTGCAGGTTAATTAACCCAACTAGTTGTGAGCTCAACCACGTTACTAATGTTACATGAACACACAAGTTCTCATCACAACTAAACCAGTTTTTACTCACGTAAAAAACAACGCCGATTTTCTAGGTAGAGAGAACCTATACCAGTGACAAGACAATTCACACACAACACACGTCGTATCATCAATGTATTGCAGCAACATACGTTTTGGAAAACATTGTTATTACAAAACATTTAGAAGGGAAGGAAAGAAGAAGTGTTAAGTCCAGCAGGACTCCTACCTACACCTTGAGCGCAGGCTGAAAGGACTGCAAACACTGGTTAACGGGGACAGCCAAAGTCGAACACGGCGTTTCCTGCGTTTGTGACAAGGGCAATGCCCGCCGCGCCACCCAGCCGCTACGTTCTCCATGTTGACGAAGTCCTCGCTGGCAGGGCACCCGGTGTAGGGTCGACTAACATCCTCTGTCAAAGATGACGTCGTAGTCAGAGTGTTAAGGCTTGTTATTCTCACAGTAACGTTCAACAGTGTAGCATTAAGCTAACAACCAACTCCCGACTGATAACAACAAGCTAACGTTCCTAGCCTACTGAGCGTAACGGGCTAGCGCCGCAGCTAACAGCTGACTGGCTAACAGGTAGGCCACACAACTAGCACGCAAGCTAAGCAGCTATCACCTGAACTGTACACAAGAACATAATAAGCCACACTTCAGACAGGCCGCCGTCTGAGTCCCTCCTCATCCTAAGAGAGAAGAGAAAAAGAAATGTCAACACAGTTTTCAACAGTGATTTAACAGACATACAGCGGAGTCGGCACAATTCCCGTATGGGCTGCAGCCGACTTGAGCATGGAACTTCCGATAACGAAGATCCAGACACACTTTTCCTCATGATTAGGGTTTAAACTTTCATTCATTTGAAAGATGGGGCCTACACGGGACAGCGAAGAATCCGCTCGTCCAGAGACCCTGTGTTTAAAACAGATCTCGGTCGCGGCCCACTAGCTTGATTATCATGGGCTTCAAACCAGGACCCTCCATCGGTCGCCTAAGAGGCCGAACAAAGGACCCCAATCTGGGGCCGGCCTTCCGTAAAATTGTGCAGCTAACCCCCATAGCATTAGCAATACAACCAGCGCCCGCATAGCAAAACATCACTCACCCAGCCCAGAGGCAGCCAGTTTCTCACAAACAGCCGACGCCTCCTGCATAGTCCAGCTGTATAACCGGAGGTTCAATACCTATCCAGCCGCAGCTTTGGAGGACTGCAGGGGGGAATTAGACCAGCGCCGCAAGCCCCTAATACGAAAAATCCGGTTGAGGTCAGAATGATCATCATCTTCCAGACACCCCAGTGATGAAGACATTATCGCAGTATTTTCTCGAAAATAGTGAGAGAGAAAACAAAGATATAACGTCAACGTATCTCTTTGCTCTTCTGTTCTCCTTTCTTCATACTAAACAACCTAACTTTGAGTGATTGGTATACAGGCACTTCCTTGAGGTGAAAGTGAAGAAGGAGGTGAGTGTGTGGCCACACCCCTGCTTATATAGATGGCGGATAGGGGTGTGGCCAGACAGATGCTGGTATGTAAATGTACATTGGGAGTGGCGGCCGGTACATTCTTCTCGATGGGGAAACATATACCAAACATTTTGCAAACATGTACCACGCATTGGCATGTCACTGGCAGTGGACAGCTGACCAAGCGAACACTGACTCCCCACAACACTACCAAACCACCAACAACACACAACCAGTCAAATAAAGTACAGTCTAATTCACAACTTGAAACACAATATATAAATAGAAAAGTTAGAAACAAACTTGCTCTGTCTCCAAACACACGCAGAGAGAGAGAGAGAAAGCGAGAGAGAGAGAGAGAGAAATTTGAAATTTGAAATTTATTTGAAGGATAAACCCCTTGAGATATGCCATCTCGTTTTCGAGGGGGGTCCTTAACATAGGATACAAAACATACAATACAATACATAACAAAACAAAAAACAGGACAACAAATGCACTATACACTGACAGACGCTCTCCCAAGCTCACCCCCCAGAATCACGTTAGTTAGTTAGAGAGAGAGAGAGAGAGAGAGAGAGAGAGAGAGAGAGAGAGAGAGAGAGAGAGAGAGAGAGAGAGAGAGAGAGAGAGAGAGAGAGAGAGAGAGAGAGAGAGAGAGAAAAGCGTTAGCTGAGTGGCTGAGAGAGAGAGAGAGAGAGAGAGAGAGAGAGAGAGAGAGAGAGAGAGAGAGAGAGAGAGAGAGAGAGAGAGAGAGAGAGAGAGAGAGAGAGAGAGATTGATTTTTAAACACAACTTTATTTTCTCACTCAGCAATCAACAATACATCAGAATGTATACTGCAAAAAAACAGAACAGCAACTCAAATCAAGAAAAATAAGACAAACTTCACATCAGAACAAAGCCAAAAACCAACTCCAACTCCTCCACAACTGTACACAACACCCACTTGTAACACCATATCATCTCAAACTCTGCTACATTGCTGGTCAACTTGTAAAAATGAAAATCCGTTCGTAACCTTGCCTTTACCATACCTCTAAACAAAATAGTGGTATCTACCAGCACTGAATCCTCAATCTTTTTCCTCCTACTTAGATAAATGGCCATTTTTGCCTGACCCAGCAGGAAGTTAAAGAGCTGACATTTTAACCTCCTCTTCCTGCTGTACCTGAACCCCAAAATAAACATCTCTGGAGTAAGATGTTCATCAAACAGCACAAACATGCGGGTCAGGAACTGAAAAAAAACCAAGAGCCTGTCACACTTTAAAAAACAGTGAAAAACTGTTTCCCTCTCTGTGCAGAAAGGACAGGTGTCTTCAACATCAGAATTAATCACAGAGACAAAAGCGTTCACAGCAACTGCACCATGTAAAATTCTCCATTGTAAATCCCCAACCCTTTTAGTTAACGGTGGTTTGTACAGTGCTCTCCACTCAGGCCTCTGAGCCTCCTGTAGGCCCAGATGAGCTCTCCATGGAGTGTCAACCCTATCCTTCAGCCTGTTTTGGTTCAACACTTTAACACACAGGTAGTACATAGCTTTGCCCACCATGGTGCTCAGCCTGCAATCAGCAGCACTGCTCACCTCTAACAGACAACCATCACATTTAAAAATAGGGATAAGTTTCACCTCAGGAAAAGAATCATTTACAGCAGGCAATAACTGACCATTACAATAATCAACACACATTTCCAGTTCATTATCAGTCAACTGCTGTTTCCAGCCTCCCAATAGGCGGCCCATCACCCTGACAGACCTTGTGCCCAGCTGTGAGGCCAGACCGGCAGCATTATCAAAAAGGGGACCGCACACCTCCAGCACATTACCCAACGTGAACATCTTCGCCTCACACAGCTTTTGCCTCAGTGCTGGCTCGGCCCCACCCTGAAAACGAGTCCCATGAACCACCGGCTCCCTCAGAAGCCAGTACAAAGAGCCACCGTCCTTCAGTCTCTCTTTCGTAAACAAGCCCCACACTGTGAACAGTCCCTTGTAGAAACGGGGCAGGTTTTTCATTGTACAACCCTTTAAATCCATGAGAAACATCGGCTCAGCCAGACTTAGCCCACCACACCGCTCCAGTATGGCTCGAGCCACAGGTCTCCAGACCAGATCAGCCGGTCCTGTCAGGAGTCTCTGAATGAAACGGAGCCTGAACGCAGCTCCCCTACTTGCCAAGTTGACAAGCCCCTGTCCCCCTTCCTCCTTGGGCAGGAAAAGGACGCTCTGCGGGACCCAGTGCAACCGGTCCCAGAAGAAGTCCACCATCAACCCCTGCACCTTAGACAGTAGGTTCAGTGGCGGGTCCGTACATGTTAGCCGATGCCACAGCATGGAGGACACAAGATTGTTGATAATAAGGACCCGACCTTTCAGCGACAGTTTTGGAAGAATCCATTTCCATCGCTTCAGCCGGCCCTCCACTTGCTCCACCACACCGTCCCAATTCTTGGAAGAAAATACCTCATCCCCAAGATAAATCCCCAAGTACTTTAGGCCTCCCCTCTTCCAAGTCAGGCCTCCAGGTAACACAAGTCCATCAATTGGCCCTTTACCCACTGCTAAGGCCTCACTCTTCTGCCAGTTCACCCTAGCAGAAGAGAGAGTACCAAAAGCCCTCACATTTGAATGTACAATATTAATATCGTGCTGGGACTTTACCATAATCATGACATCATCAGCATATGCAGACAGTTTGAATTTTATGTCACAACCCGGAAAAGAAAAACCCGACAAATGAGTCCTTAATCTGTGTAACAGCGGCTCTATGGCCAGACAGTACAACATTCCTGATAAAGAACAGCCCTGTCGGACTCCCCTCTGAACCTCAAAAGGCGCACTTAAACCACCATTAATCTTAAGTACACTCTCAATGTCTCTGTACAAGACCTGGATCATAGCTATAAGCCCAGAGCTGAAACCAAAAGCCTGCATTGCTTTCCACAGGTACTGATGTTCAACTCGGTCAAAAGCCTTTTCTTGATCTAGAGAAATCAGACCAAGTTCACAACCCAAAACACCAGAGAGGTCCAAAACATCTCGAATCAACGTAATGTTGTCAGATATCAACCTGCTGGGCACACAGTAGGTTTGGTCCACATGGATGACCCGCTCCATCACCTTCCTCAGTCTCATTGCCAGTACCTTTGAGAGCACTTTATAATCGGAGCAGAGTAAAGACACTGGACGCCAGTTCCTGATGTTCTGTAAGTCTCCCTTCTTGGGCAGGAGAGTGATGACCGCTCTCCTACAGCTCAGAGGCAGCCTCCCCTTTCTCAGACTATCACTGAGGACACTCAAAAGATCCTCACCAATCACAGACCAGAGAGACTTGTAAAAATCAACCGGAGACCGTCAATCCCAGGCGCCTTCCCACTCTGCATGCTCTGCAAAGCCTCTAGCAGCTCTTGGCCTGACAGCAGTGCTTCCAGCTCTGCGCCGTCCTCAGCTGAGACTCTAGGGAGGCCCTCAAAGAAGGACCGTGCCACCTCCGGCTCTTCTTGGTACTCAGTTCTATAGAGCTCTTTGTAGAAACCAACCGCACACCGACGGAGGTCGGCTGTCTCATGCAGCATCTGCCCAGTGTCTGACCTCAGAGAGTGTAGCAGCCTCTTTTGGCCATTCTTGCTCTCCAAACCAAAGAAAAAGTGAGACGGAACATCCATCTGGACCACGTTTTGAAAACGGGATCTAACCAGAGCGCCCCTAGCAGAGATACCCAGCAGGTCAGACAGAGCTGATTTTTTCCTTTTGAAAACTTCAATATGTTCTCTTTCTCCAGTGGAGCCTGCCAACTCCTGCATCTCCATCACTTCTCTCTCCAGAGCTCTCATAGATCTGGCCATGTCTCTTGTAACATTGAGAGTGTACTGTAGGCAAAGCTGTTTTATATGTATTTTACCTACATCCCACCACTGTTGCAGTGAACTAAAGTCACGTTTAGTTTGCCTATAGTCAGCCCAAAAAGAACCAAAAGCATCCTTAAAACCATTGTCAGCCAACAGAGAGACATTAAAGTGCCAATATGCACTTTTACACTTTACATTTTTTATAAAAATAGAACACTGGACAAGGGAGTGGTCAGATAAACCCACCGGACTTATGGAACAGCTTGTGACCACACTCATGTGATGTTCAAAACAATACAAACGATCAAGCCTGGCTAACGATAAATAATTATCCCTGGAATGAGCCCAGGTATACTGCCGCTGATTACTGTGGAGATATCTCCAAATATCACACAGTTCAATGGTTTCAACCAGTCGTATTAGACAGGCTTTAGAAGCCGCATGCGGCTCCTGATGATTCCTGTCTAACACGGGATCTTCAGTGCAGTTAAAATCACCACCCACAAACAGATACTCCTCACTACTACAAGCACTAAGAGTATCTTTTAATTTATCCAAAAACAATAACCTTTCCAACCCCACCGTTGGAGCGTATACATTTACAAAACACATCTTTACATTTTCAAATACAGCACAGAGTTTAAGCAACCTGCCTGGAATGATCTCATCAACAACACATGAAGCAGGTAGAAAATCCCTAGAAAAAAGAAAACCAACTCCCCACTGTTACTACTCTTATGACTGAAGAAAGCTCCCCCACCCCACTCCCTCTTCCAGTCAGATTCATTTTCAACCGTGCTGTGAGTTTCCTGAAGAAAAGTAACATTTAGCTTCTTGCCCCTGATCAGGCTGTACAGGGCAGCTCTCTTACCATCTTCTCTAGCACCATTAACGTTTAAAGACCCCAGTTTAAATTCACACATGTTTAGTATACAGCACAGCAGCAACCAAACAATAGCAAAAAAACACATTAGGCCTATACATCATCAGGACCAACAGCCTGCTCATTGATTTTTGCTCTGACTCTTGATAATATTTTCTTTAAGCGGAATCCCTCTTGGTGAGAGAAAAAAGGTAGCCCTGCGTCCTCCCCACTCCTCATGTGTATTGTGACAGAATCATGAAACTTCCTTAAATCAGGGAAAAGTTCCTCTAATTTAATAGATTTACCTTTGGTATCTTTCAAAAATGTTTTTATCTGTTCGAAAGAGAACTCAGGCTGTGATAAATCACTCAAGAGCACATCCTCCTCTTCCTCACTGCTGTTACTACTGTCCTGTGACTGTGCGTCCTGTCCTCTCTTTCCTGAGCCTTGCCTCGTTTGAGAGGGGGCGGGGCTCTGCTCCTTCCTAGCTGCCTTCGCGTCCTGCCCACTAGTAGCCCTCGAAGTAGCCCTGCTTTTCCTCTTTCGTACAACTTTTGAAACATCCATCTCTGTCTCATCCTCCTCAACCAGTACAGACTCCGCTATCCTGGTTGCTGTACTCTCTAAATCCTCTCTCACTTCGACCTGAGTATCACTGTTCAAATCAATTAGCAGATTCCCCTGAATAGTGCTGATGCTTTGCGCGGCTTGCACCTGCACAACATTTCCCCCGCTCTCTCCACTGTGTACCTGCGCTTTTGCAATAATTGCAACTGGCCTCTCACTCACACTTGTTTGCGCTGCTGTGCGTGTAACAGTAGGTGTACTCGCTGCAGTGCGGGCAGCTGCCGAAGGCTTATTCACTGCTGGCTGACTGCTATCTGCGGTCTTTGTAGCCTCCGCGCCAGCAGTCGGCTGTTCACCCCTTTTCGCTGGGCACGCACGAATTAAATGATTCTCTTCCCCGCATCCAAAGCATTTCATTCTGCCTGAGCTCACATGAATGTCGTAGTCAAAATCGTCCAGCCTGAATTTGAAAACTAAACTCAGTTCCTCATCTTTCTTCTTCAGAATCATATGCACTTGTCTCCTAAAAGACACGACATGTTTAACGTGACGCGAGGTCCCCCCGAGAGAGAACATTGTAATCGGTGAAACTAACTGCCCGTGTCTTGACAGTTCTTTCTCCAAAAGTCCATTTTTCAAAAACGGGGGGACATTAGATATTATAACACGTTTGGCTGGGTTCGGGGGGGTGACGAGTGGAAACACCGTAGTAAGCGTCTCCCGAATCACCACTCCACTTTCCACCATCTGATTCACTTTAACGGTAGAATCAAGGAAAATTACGACTGCCCGATTCATTCTAGATGCTGACTTAACGCTCGCATATCCCACGACTGCGCCGATAGCCAAACAACATTCTTCCACTGAGACACCGTGGTCTGGAGAGAGTCGCAAGCCGTGTTTGCGTGTAAGTCTCTCCAAACCGGAGGGTGCTCCTCCCTGCTCCGCCATGCCTGTGTAAAGGCACGACGCAGCGGCAGCACTCACCAAACAATTGTCACTTAGATACTACGGCTAAACTCAACCGAAACAACTAAAGCCAACACTCTCGTAAAAGCAAACAATAAATAAGTAATAGTCTAATTCATAACATTAAACACAACAAGTTAGAGAAAAAGTTAGAGTTTCACTCACACCGCAAACGCTCCTCCACGCTTCTCCACCACCATACACACGCATGCGCACAGAGAGAGAGAGAGAGAGAGAGAGAAGCGTTAGCTGAGTGGCTGAGAGAGAGAGAGATAGAGAGAGAGAGAGAGAGAGAGAGAGAGAGAGAGAGAGAGAGAGAGAGAGAGAGAGAGAGAGAGAGAGAGAGAGAGAGAGAGAGAGAGAGAGAGAGAGAGAGAGAGAGAGAGAGAGAGAGAGAACTGAGTGAACTGATGAATTGAAAATGGGGGACCCTGATGTAAACAAGATGAAAGTATTTCTCTGGTCTGCATCCCCTTAACAATTGTGTGTATTGAGCTGTACTGTATTGTACCCATTCTGCAATCTGTTAATAAAGTTTTCAATCAATCAATCAAAGAGAGAGAGAGAGAGAGAGCGAGAGAGCGAGAGAGAGAGAGAGAGTCACGTTAGTTAGTTAGAGAGAGAGAGAGAGAGAGAGAGAGAGAGAGAGAGAGAGAGAGAGAGAGAGAGAGAGAGAGAGAGAGAGAGAGAGAGAGAGAGAGAGAGAGAGAGAGAAGCGTTAGCTGAGTGGCTAACAGCGGCTAGCGTTAGCTGAGTGGCTAAGAGAGAGAGAGAGAGAGAGAGAAGAGAATTAACTCACTTTGTTTAATTGAAACGTGAGACTGCATCACAACACACAGCATTGAACATCCGGCAAACTACCTGGCGATCTACCATCCACTTCTGCAAAATGCGGCTACGGAAAAGTACTGTCGTCGCCGCGTCGGCCAATCAGAGAGTGTCTCCGCAATATGCGGCTACGGAAATAAAAAAAACTGCTAAGGCTGCTTGCCTAGACCGCTTCAAATCGCGCCCGGCTTCCAACATAATACATCATATTTCAACGGACAGCGCGTTACGCACTGATTGGCTGCGACAGATACAGCGATGACGCACTCAGAGTGCTATTGCGTCTAGCCCGGGCGAGAAATACGGCTAGGGAGAAATGCGGCTATGCGCAGTGAGTCACTTCCTGTTCAGGAAAACGATTATTTTGTATTTGATATATTAACGTTATATTGTGCATTGGAAACACAAACATACTTAAAATTAGTAAATATTATTCATTTTAAACATGTTTATATTATTTATAGGGCTATAAAACAAAAAACAAAAAAAATATATTTTTTTTTCTTCTCTCTCTTTTAACAGGGGGGTCGGCGCCCGAGCGCCCCCAGTGGCCAGCCGCCACTGACCACCACATGCGTTGCATGGTGGTGCAGTGGTTAACACTGTCATCTCACAGCAAGAAGGTACTGGGTTGGTTTGATTCCCGCTTGGGGACCAGGTGGGGTATCTCCTGGGCCTTTCTGTGTGGAGTTTGCATGTACTCCCCCCGTGCTCACAAGGGTTTCCCCTCCAGAAAAAGAGATAAACCCAATGGAAAAACATGCAGAACAGATTGCTAACGCTGTCGCATCCCTAACGAAGATGGACAGGAGCACTTGGATTTGTCCAAGGGTGCGGCCCCACGCCGCAGCCCATGTCTGCTCCCGGCTGCCCTTGGGGGGAAGGACGATGGGATGGGTCAAGCGCAAAGAGGAACATTTCATCGGCGTGTGTCTGTTCCTATGTGTCGCCCATCTCGCATGTATGTGTTTGCTGCATGACAATGTAGCAATGTGTGCTACAAATAAAGTCTTCTTCAAGTCCAGCTTTAGACTTGTAGTGCCTTATGAAGACACCACCACACACTTCTAGTGAGTCATACATGATTGAGAGGGATTATGTTCATAATGAGTCTATACATTGTTTTAAGCAAGGATTGAGAGGGATTGTGTTTGTAGGAGTCGATACATTGTTTTAACATAATTTTTTTTCTCACTTTTTCTGTATTTTTTGCTCCCATCCCAATTTAGTCGTTATGCCAATTCCCTTCCTGGTCGTTGCACGCATTGTCCCACTGTCGGCCTAGGGAGGGTGTAGAACTACCACATGCCTCCTCCGATACAAGTGGAGTCAGCCAGCCGCTTCTTTTCACTTGACAGCGAGGACTCTCACTGGGAGAATGTAACGCGTGCGGAGGGTCGCGCTATTTCCCCCCGATCCCCTCCCTGCTGAACAGGCGCCCCGACCGACCTCAAGTTCAAGTTCAAGTTCTTTAATAGTTGTCATACAGAAGTACAGAATACTTTCATACAAAATGCTTCTTACTGTTACGCTCCAGAGACTGTGCTAGACAAGATAGTATCAAATAACATAATAACATAATATAGCATGAATTTAGAAGAAGAAAATGAGGTCACAGTGTTCGGTATAGACATATGTACAATGTTCTGAGTTACCATATAATATACAATACACAATACTATGCAGTGTACTAATGTACAGTACTATCTAGTGCAAAGCAGAAATGGGATGAGGTACAATTTTAGGTACAATTTACAGTAAGGTGTCCGAGTTGTAGTGCAATCCTTCATCCATAAATATAAAGTGTGGGGAGTGGGTGCTACAGTGTGTTTGTTTAAAGTGGGTGTGTGCTATAAAGTGTGTGGAGTGGGTGCTACAGTGTGTTTGTTTAAAGTGAGTGTGTGCGTGTGGATGTGTGTGCTATGTGCGTTTGGTGGTTGTTGTTGTGTAGTGTTCATTCATTGTTCGTTTAGCAGCCTGATGGCCTGGGGATAGAACCTACTTCTGAGTCTTTCTGTGCTCGCCTTGAGACTCCGGTATCGCTTGCCTGACCGCAGCAGTTCAAAGAGGCAGTTGTTCGGGTGACTGGAGTCTTTAATGATTCTCTTAGCCTTGCCCTTGCAACGCTTGTAGTAAATGTTCTGGAGGGTGGGGAGCCCCCCTCCAATTGTGCGTTCGGCTGAACGTGTCACTCTTTGTAGTCTGCTTCGGTCTTGTGCAGTGCTATTCCCAAACCAGGAGGTGATGTTGCCGGTCAAGATGCTCTCTATTGTACATGAGTAGAAGTTCTTAAGGATCTTCTGGCTGACTTGGAACTTCCTTAGGCGCCTGAGGAAGTAGAGGCGTTGTCGTGCCTTCTTCACCACACTGTTAATGTGTGTGGTCCATGTCAAGTCCTCGGATATGTAGGCTCCGAGGTACTTGAAGCTGTTGACTCTCTCAACCGGTGCCCCGTCGATGCTGAGGGGGCTGTAGTCCTTGACCCCCGACCTCCTGAAGTCCACAATCATCTCCTTTGTTTTGCTGACGTTCAGGGAGAGGCTGTTTTCCTGGCACCATCCCGCCAGGACCTTGACCTCTTCCAGGTAGGCCCTCTCGTCGTTGGCAGAGATCAGGCCCACCACCACTGTGTCGTCAGCAAATTTGACGATTGTATTGCTACTCCGCTGAGCCACACAGTCGTGTGTGTACAGGGAGTAGAGGAGGGGACTCAGAACACAGCCCTGGGGGGCCCCTATGTTGAGGGTGATGGATGAGGAGGTGCAGTTGCCTGCTCTCACCTGTAGGAACCGCAGTTTACAACGACCAGGACACAAACCCCGCCGGCTTCCCACCCGCTAACACTGCCAATTGTGTTAGTAGGGACGACTGACCAAACCGGAGGTACCGCTGGATTCGATCCCAGAGTCTCTGCGGTGGTAGGCGAGTGCATTCTCCACTGCGCTACCCAGCCGCACCTGAGTCGATACATTGTTTTAAGTGACGATTGAGAATGATTATGTTTGCACAAGTCTATATGTTGTTTTTTAGGATAATTCTATTCAGTATGCCTATGCCTTAACACTTTGGACGCCAGACCCAATGATAGTCGGGTTAACTCGCCAACCGTTCAGCACCAGACCCGAGTATAGTCTGGTTTTCATCGTTATTTCTTTTATTCGATATTTCCATTCATTACAGGCACACGGACATCTAGGTTAACATGGGAATCATCCTGAGAATGCCAAAGTCGCTGCGGCGCTGATTGAGTTAAAGGTGATCTTGTGTGTCAGGAAACTGGATTTAGAAACATTCAACTGGAGAGACATGAACGACATGAAAGAAATAGAGAGTGTGTGTATGAGAGAGAAAATGAGAGAGAGACTGTCCTGTTGAAGTGTACTGTATGTGTGTGTGTGTTTCCTGGACCTGTGTGTGTGTGCATGTGTGTGTGTGTGTGTGTGTGTGTCTGTGTCTGTGTCTGTGTACTATGTGCATTTCTCTGTGTCTTTGTGTGTGGCAGTGTGTATATGTGTGTTTGCACTCAGGACTTTTGAGAACTCACACACACACACACACACATGTCCATACACACACATGCTTGCGCACACACACACACACACACACACGCACGCACGCACGCACGCACGCACGCACGCACGCACGCACGCACGCACGCACGCACGCACGCACGCACACACACACACACACACACACACACACACACACACACACACACACACACACACACACACACACACACACACACACACACACACACACACACACACACACACACACATACAAACAAACAAGTACACACACACTAAAAACAGATTGGTCAAATTTGACCCAATTTGGGTTATTTTTGACCCAATTCACTGGTCAAAAAGGGCCCGACCAGTGTGTGGGTTCATTTGACCCATTATTATTGGTCATTTAATTTGACCCATAACTTGGGTCAAATAAACGAATACTTTTGATACTTTTACTTTTACTTTTACTTTTCCATTTTAAGGGTCAAAATAACCCAACCTCCAAATTGATTTGACCCCATATTGGGTTATACCAACGACCCATTTTAAAGGTCAAAATAACCCAACTTCCAAGTTGATTTGACCCCATATTGGGTTATACCAACAACCCATTTTAAGGGTCAAAATAACCCAACTTCTAAGTTGATTTGACCCCATATTGGGTTATACAAACGACCCATTTTAAGGGTCAAAATAACCCAACCTCCTAGATGATTTGACCCCGTATTGGGTTATACAAACGACCCATTTTAAGGGTCAAAATAGTTGCTTTGACTGAATCTTGGGTTACATCAAAAGGGTCAAATAGACCCTATTCACAGCAGCCATCTTGTGAGCCAGATTGACAACGATTGACCAACAGATGGACACAGCAACATGATTAGTTACACATGTGTCAGTCTGGTTCACAGGATGTAGGTTTACCCTGCTGTGTCAAGATGGCTGCTGTGAAAAGGGCCTATTAACACAACTGCTATAGTTAGTACACTACATTAGGTTGGCACAGATGCTTGATTGAACGGTATAACATTCTAAATGTGCTGAAATCAATGAAAAGAACAGACCAAGGCGTAGAATACATTTAACTTCAAAATGTATTACACTTGTTGCATACATGTCACAGCGTGTGGACATCAAAAAGTGCTTGTGCTGCTATAGTGCCCATGAAACACATCATGTCAAACTGATTTCCTGTTTAAATAATAAATAATAAATAATACATATCGGTATGGTTTTGTACTGCTTTACTGCCCTATTGGAACACTCCCCCAGATATTGATAGATCAAAACACATATATACTAAGGCTGTCAAAGTTAACGCGGTATTAACACGTTATCGCCCGATTCTATTAACACCACTATTTTTTTTAACTCACGATTAACTTTTAAGATTTTTTTTTACTAGACTATACTCAGGTGTATTATTGGTGCTCTCATTGATACTATGTTTGTTTCTGAAGTGTGTGTGTGTGTGTGTGTGTGTGTGTGTGTGAGATATATATAGAGAGAGGGGGGTGAGAGAGAAGGGAAGGGGCAAGAGGGAACCGCTCCCGCCTACCTCCGGTCAATGGTCTCTAACTACACACCCTCAAGACCCCTACGCTCTGCATCTTCTGGCCGCCTCAGACCTACTCCTATCCAAGCTCCGGGAGGGTCATCAAAGAGAAGTCGCCTATTCTCAGTCCTTGCTTCACAATGGTGGAATGAACTACCCACCCCAGTTAGGACAGCCGAATCACGTCCAATCTTTCGCCGTCGACTAAAGACGCACACCATTATCTGAATTAAAAAAAAAAACTATAAAAAAAAAAAAAAAAATCTAACCCTAACTAACCGTACTGTCATGCACTTGTCCTAATAAACTAACCTACACTGTAGCACTCAACACTTTGATGAACATTGTTGCTCAGCTGATAGAGTTGTCCCCTTCCTGATGGCTTGTCGTACAGAACTTGTAAGTCGCTTTGGATAAAAGCGTCAGCTAAATGACTAAATGTAAATGTAAATGTAAGAGAGAAAGAGAGCTGGGAGAGTGTGTGTGAGAGAGAGAGGGGGGGTGTGTGTGATTACTCAACCCTTGTGTGGGTGAATGTAACAAGTTCCTAACGTTTTCTTTCCCCTATTATTTCATGTACACTTTATTCATTGTTTTAATGAATTTTCTTTCTTTTAAGTTATTTTGTGCATCACTCTGTTTTGAATTTGATGCAAATTTGCAATGCATGAGGGTCATCCTTTTGTGTTAAATGGCTGCATAACGAAAGCATTTGTTGACTCGCATGTTGATAAGAGTATTAAAACTTGGAACTTGAAAAAGATCCGTAGAAAAAAGGTAGAAAAAAAAGAAAAAAATTAGATTAATTTGTGATTAATCACAAGTTAACTATGGACAATCATGCGATTAATCGTGTTAAATATTTTAATCGATTGACAGCACTAATATATACATATAGAAATACGGGACTTAGCGTCTACCCATCTCCCTCCTCCTCCATCTCTTCCCCCACCTTCCCTCCTCCTACTTCACCTCCTCACTACGCCACCTCCTCTCCTTATACTCCTCCTCCTCCTCTCCTCCACCTTCCCTCCTGCTACTTCACCTATTCTACCTCCTCCTCATTTGTAAGTTTTGCGTTACGTACGGCTGTCCTTAAGAATGCTACATGCTTGGACTCTGGTCCCTCAATATTATACTGTATATAACATGCTGGAGAAACTCCCATGCATGAACACACTGCCTGGGGTACTTTATGTCAAATACATAAAATGCTTTAAAACACGTATCAACTGCCCCGAGCATTGTGCTTTCAGGGTGTGCCCGACCTGCATAGATCACGAATGCCTGAGCACAACATGTGTGTGGTTCTCCCAGCACCAAAACCGAGGGAGAGGGTCTTGCCTGCTGGAGGTACTCCACCATATTTGTCCCAACCTAAAACAAGCACATAAGCAAAGAAAGAATGTTAAATACAGGTGAATCTTGGGTTGACAGCAAATCATAAGCAAGAGAACAGGTTTATACCAACTATACAAGGGAGCTAAATTAAATTAAAAAAAAATTCTCATGCCAATGGAATGTGCAATGACATTTTGGAGTGCTCAAAACAGTGGTTTTAACTCGTCTTTGTAAATGAGGGAAACCTCAATGCCTTTTCGAGTTTAAATAGAGGTTATGGGGGCCTGGGGGACTTTGGTTGTCAGACCTTGGCTTGGTGGTGCAACCAAACTCTTTGGGTGCAACCTATAGGCTCTCTGAAGCAGCAGATAGGCTCTCTGAAGCAGCAGATAGGCTCCCTGAAGCAGCAGATATGCTCTCTGAAGCAGCAGTTAGGCTCGCTGAAGCAGCAGATAGGCTCTCTGAAGCAGTTAGGCTCTCTGAAGCAGCAGTTAGGCTCTCTGAAGCAGCAGATAGGCTCAAGCAGCAGATAGGCTCTCTGAAGCAGCAGATAGGCTCTCTGAAGCAGATAAGCTCTCTGAAGCAGATACGCTCTCTGAAGCAGCAGATAGGCTCTCTGAAGCAGCAGTTAGGCTCTCTGAAGCAGCAGTTAGGCTCTCTGAAGCAGATCGGCTCTCTGAAGCAGCAGTTAGGCTCTCTGAAGCAGCAGATAGGCTCTCTGAAGCAGCAGATAGGCTCTCTGAAGCAGCAGATAGGCTCTCTGAAGCAGCAGATAGGCTCTCTGAAGCAGCAGATAGGCTCTCTGAAGCGGCAGATAGGCTCTCTGAAGCAGCAGATAGGCTCTCTGAAGAAGATAGGCTCTCTGAAGCAGCAGATAGGCTCTCTGAAGCAGCAGATAGGCTCTCTGAAGCAGCAGACCCCTTGCAAATGGGTGTAGCATTCCCTGAGGGGGAGGAGCTGCGCATTATATGGCTTTTTTTGCTTACCTTGCTTCCTCTAGAACTCCACCCCTCTTTTGCGAACTCCAAAAGCGGTACTGCTGGTTCTGGTGAGGGGAGGTACTGGTGGTTCGTGTGAGGGGAGGTACTGGTGGTTCTGGTGAGGGGAGGTACTGCTGGTTCTGGTGAGGGGAGGTACTGCTGGTTCTGGTGAGGGGAGGTACTGCTGGTTCTGGTGAAGGGAGGTGCTGGTTCTGGCGAGGGGAGGTACTGCTGGTTCTGGTGAGGGGAGGTACTGCTGGTTCTGGTGAGGGGGGTACTGGTGGTGCCTCCTCATCGATATCTTGATCTGAAAGACAAAGACAGAAAACAAAGAAAGACTTTTACAGTAATTTCAGTGCCATCCAGTGCAGCAAACTCCAACACAGGACCAGGCTGGCAGGACCAGAGACCAGGACAAGAACAGGATGATAACCAAGATGAAGAACAGAATAATTTGTGTGTGCATGCATGTGTGTTGAAACCCTACTGAACAATACTGCTTAGTCATGGAAACATTTTCATGGTCAAGAAAGTACTAGCTCTTCAGCATTGAAAATATTAGCAGCCTGATTTGGTACATTAGGTGGCTGGGCCAGGGCCTGGTTGTCGTTATGTTCTCCTTGCAAGTGCTTTCTGTAAGACCGAATGAAAGAAAATGTTCTGCTACAAACTCCCTCACAACATTGGATATAAGTGGATGAAGCGTTTATATTGTGTGCTACTCATAAATGTGAAAAGAGAGACTTGGCATCACCAGGAATTAGCCTTTTGCATTTAAAGCATGTATACGCCATCTGCCTTGATATGTTAGAACTCTTAACTTAGTGATCACTTACAAATTCTCTGTAAAGTTTTGAGAACTTGAGCCGGGGGCCTATTTTGGGGATGAGGTTCCGGATTGTTTCATCATCTAAAAGTTGAAACGCCTCCTCATCAATATCTTTATCTGAAAGACAAAAGACAGAAAACAAAGAAAGACTTTTACAGTCCAGGCAGCAAACTCCAACACAGGACCAGAGACCAGAACAAGAACAGGATGAGAACCAAGATGAAGAACAGAATAATGTGTGTGCATGTGTGTTGAAACCCTATACTGCTTAGTCATGGAAACATTTTCATGGTCAAGAAAGTAAAAATGCTCACCTTTAAAACTGTCTGTGAGCTCTGGCAATTGCCACTCAATTAATTTTTCTGTGACAAAGCTGTCCATCAAGACTGGCCTGAAACAAAAGAAAGCAATGTGGAAATGAACACATCTGCAATTAATTAATGCCTCATGCCCAAGTACTCAGCCACGTGTGCACGATAGGCCAAGTACTAGCTGACATAGCAGCCTAGAATATTTAGCACTGAATTCAGGTGTAAAAAGCCTCACCACATGTCTGGCTTCCGCAGTCTACTGCTTAATTTAGTATAGGATGTTGTAAATTGATGCCCGAATCGCGGGACATTAGAGAGATGATGGAAAATGTAGACCTCAAAATGGCGCAAAATGGCTCTAAATCACAGTATGTAGCTAGCTAGCCAACCAGCTATGTCACCGCATTGAGAGGACAACAGCTTTATTACGATTACACACATATGGTTAATAAATATATCAATCATATAACGTTACACAGCTATAGATAATCTCCAGTTAATCTGGTATCATTACAACCCAAAACACGGTAAAATGTGCAATAACAGTAACGTTACTAGTACTGGTTAACTAGGCCTAGCTACTAGCCAGAACCTTTGTAATACTCATAGACTTGGTCACTTTCGGTAGCATGCTTGAACGGTAATGATTTATGTGTCGTGTCGTGTGGCTTATTTATTAATAGAGGTTACCACATATTTTTACAAGGTTAGAGATGAACCGATTATAGAAATGAGTAGCTAAGTTGCAACTTGCGGTGGATAGCTAGCTAGCTAGCTAGCTGATGACGCGACAGATAGCTGTGAAGAGCTAGCTAATTTAGTTCCACAACGTTCACAGTGCATGGTTAACACGACGCAATATGTACAATGGATGGGTTGAGATATAAATACTGTGCTAACGAAACAAGATCTTACCTTGAGTCAGTGAAGTCTTTTCCGTGATCGTGAAGAGGGTTTGTTGGATCGTGTTGACTGTGAATGTGGGACCGTGTTGACTGTGAACATGACCGTCTGACTGACTGGAACATATAGTTCCCAGTGGGGGAGGGGTGTAGCTTTGCAGATCCCGGCGGAAACACCCAGCTCTCTGACCCAACACATGGGTTATGTCTCAGAAAATTTACCCATAATTATTATAACTCACAAATTGGGTCAAAATTGGGTCAAAATTAAATCTCAATAACCCAAATAATGGTTATGCTCAGAGAATTAACCCATAATTTTAACCCAACACGATTAACCAAGAAATTGGGTTATAGAATTGACCCATCTGTTTTTAGTGTGCACACACTTCTCATCCCTTTCCATTCCAGGGCCCTCATTTATCAACGTTGCATACGCACAGATATGTGCATAACCCGTGCTTACGATTGTTTCTAAGCAAAGTGTGGGACTTATCAATTTGAACATGTGCTTGACTTTGTGCGTATATCTACGCACAGCTCCGACCATGCGTACCTGGCGCCCGGTGGTAGAATATTATTATTGCAGGCTGCAACGCGGAAATAAGCTTTTGTGCATTAGTTTCAACACTGGCGTGTTCAACTTCTGTATGACCCGTAATTCATTATAGTTCATTGTAAAATAGCGACAGTAGTGTAATTATAACGGGCTCACGCCCGAACAAGAGGTTGGCCTGCTTGTTTGGCACGGGGGGGCAGACGCAGAACACCCACCTCCAAACGCGATTAAATATGTTTCAAATAAAAAGCAAAATACTATTATTTTGTGTGTCATGTTTCCAAATAAGATTGGCCACAACGAAATGCTTTCTACTTCAATTTGTTGGTTAGAATAGATTACCTCCGTTGAAACGTCACTGAGACTAAAAGACAGTCTTTTTTTTGTGAGCTCCGTGCACAGACGTGATAATAATAATAATAACAATAATAATAATAGCTTCATTTTATATAGCGACTTTCAAGAGACCCAAGGTCGCTTTACATAGATAGCGGGGGGGAAATAACAAAGTAACAAACATAGTGGACAGACACAACATATAAATATGATGATGGGATTCAAGTTCGTGTTTTTATTGATCACATAGGCAGGCTATTCCTAGGCTGCATGGCACGGTCCATCGTGATATTGTAGATGGATTGAGCAATAGACTGTTACTGTACCACCCATGTAGCTGTCAAAGCTCCATCACAAATGCAGTTATGTGAATAGAAAGGGATTCCACTCAGTGATGCGCATTTGCCTGATTCATGTCGTTGCTGCATGCCGGGAGGAAAGGCATGCTGCATGTTTTCAATTCATTAAATAAAACTGATTTTGCAAGGGTTTACTGACTGTCATATAAATAATCAACCAACTACATACTGTAACTTTTCAGTGCACGTTCTTATTTACATTGTGACAACAGCCTTGTGAACTCCCGCAGACCCACACACAGACATGATGGAATTCAAGTTCAAGTTTGTATTGATCACATATAGGCAGGCTACACATTAGTGATGTGACGATTCATCGATTTGCATCGGTGCGCCGCCATACACGTTCACGATGCAAGTGCACCGGTGGAATAAGTCCGCGTCGGCAAAATGTCAGGCTGAACTCGCGATGCATCTTGTTGTAGCGTCTTTGCATCGGTCAAAAACCGATGCATTGATATAATTTCCTCTCATCCACTTGTCAGCAGTGCACTGTGACTGCACACACACACACAGCAGATACTATTGCTTTGCTACTACATAAGGCGAGAGCCGCGTCACAGTTATCAACAAACAGTGGAAGTCGAGGAGACATGAATAGAATTGCTCAACATGCTAACGCTAGTAGCCTCTGGCTAACGCCAGTTAGCCGTTCAGCTAACGCTAAACTAGTGTCTAACTAAAGTGACTCTGCAACACCAGTAACATTAGTGAGGAGGGGGGGGGGGTATATTGAAGACGCTTGACAACAGGGGTTCAAAGATAACTTCACATTTATTGGTTATTAATTTCTTAATTATATCGCTTCATGCAATCCATCCAGCCTGGCTCCGTGTTGTTGACATAATGCTACGGTCGGAAAGTATAGACGCATCCTAGTGACCTAGTCTAGTGTGTGACATCATCAACTGTCGACGGCCGCTCAGACGGGGAGGGGCACTCTCTCTCTCTCTCTCTCTCTCTCTCTCTCTCTCTATCTCTCTCTCTCTCTCTCTCTCTCTCTCTCTCTCTCTCTCTCTCTCTCTCTCGTGTGTTTTTAGCTAAAGTGGATAGAAAAGACAGTTTATGCAAAAGTCTTCTTAGGCACTCAAGAGTTTTTATATAAATTGTCTTACAGTAGATTCTTTTATTTTTAATAATAATATAAGCTGCATATAAGGAATACAACCAAATCCTCTGTCATACCATAAAATTGTATTATTTATTATTATTATTATTATTATTTTGCATCGTGTTGAATCGCATCGTATCGCCCCGAATCGCATTATGTTGAATCAAATCGTATCGAATCGTATCGTATCTCAACAGGGGGTGAATCATATCGCATCGCATCGCCCGGTGCTTCAAATGTATCGTTAATGTATTGTATCGTTGGCACCGTATCGAGATGCACATCGCATCGGCCTCAGTGAGGAGATGCACATCCCTACTACACATGGTGTATAGGCTACATCATACATGGCAGTGAGATTCATTGTTCTTGTATATGCTCTCATTTTATTGTTTATATAGGCTACCCAATACCGACATCAAAATAGATTGTATGCCTCTACAAATCATATGCAGCAGGTAGAAAATTTACGGAAAATCCGTCGCGATTTGGAATAAAATTGAGGAGAACTTTAATCCCTGGGTATTAATAGAACGAAACGGAAAAAGGCAGTCATATTCCAGCACAGTCTTTATTAGTTAATATGGTCTTTAAGTTAATAGATATCATATCCGACATCACCGTACGTGTACATGTCTGTCAGCCTACGTCACGTATTTCTCCATAACACGCATTTTTCCACATTTCATGGGGGTGTTCCATTACCGTATATGGTTAATTACGGGCGGTGCTATATGCAAATACTTAAAATCGTGCACGAGCGTGGAGCGTAGAACTTAATGGTATTTATCAACACGGAGGAGCGTAGGACACACATTCTAAATTCTGTGCTTAAGTACGAAAATAGAACACTTTCTAAGAATTGTTGATAAATGAGGGCCCTGATCTCACATTTTTACATCAAACACTGAAAATGATTGAAACACAGTAACATGGGGGAGCGCTGGATTTAATTTAATCTCACAGGTAATGTCTCTACTTTGGAGGCTGTCCATGGCTCCATGATTGGTGAATGAAATCAAAAGTGCCTGAAGTAGGTCAAATATTTGTTGGGATAAATTCCCATTAATCTGTCATTATTTTTTATATATTTTTTTATTATCTTTTCCCCCCTTCTTTTTCCGTTTTTCTCCCCTCCCAATGTTAGTCGTTATGCCAATTCCCAATCCCCTTCCTGGTCGTTGCGCACTCTACCCCCTACCGTCGGTCTGGGAGGGAGGAGACTATCACATGCTTCCTCCGACACATGTGTACCCAGCCCACCACTTAATTTCACCTGGCAGCGGGGACTCTCACTGGGAGAGTGTAACGTATGGAAGGTCACACTACCTCGCTTAGATCCTTCCCTCGCTGTGCAGGCGCCCCGACCGAACTGTACGAGTCGCTGTCCACAACGACCCAGACCCACCCACCGGCTTCCCTCCCGCTGACTCTGCCAATCGAGCCAGTATGACGGCCGGCCAAGCCGGAAGCAACGCTGACAGCTGGATTCGATACCAGTGTCTCTTGCGTTGGTGACGAGCGCATTGTCCGCTGCGCCACCCAGCCACCTTTATCTGTCATTATTAAAGTACATTTGAATCTAAGCATGATATATATATAGATAGATAGATAGATAGATAGATAGATAGATAGATAGATAGATAGATAGATAGATAGATAGATAGATAGATAGATAGATAGATAGATAGATAGATAGATAGATAGATAGATAGATAGATAGATAGATAGATAGATAGATAGATAGATAGATAGATAGACAGACAGACAGACAGACAGACAGACAGACAGACAGACAGACATACAGACAGACAGACAGACAGACAGACAGACAGACAGACAGACAGACAGACAGACAGACAGACAGACAGACAGACAGACAGACAGACAGACAGACAGACAGACAGACAGACAGACAGACAGACAGACAGATAGATAGATAGATAGATAGATAGATAGATAGATAGATAGATAGATAGATAGATAGATAGATAGATAGATAGATAGATAGATAGATAGATAGATAGATAGATAGATAGATAGATAGATAGATAGATAGATAGATAGATAGATAGATAGATAGATAGATAGATAGATAGATAGATAGATAGATAGATAGATAGATAGATAGATAGATAGTCAGCACACTTAATATGTTGTTATTTATACATATATCAGAGGAAGGATGTTTTGTATTAGTCTAGGAGACCATACATCAGCGAAACATAAGAGTCGCTATGGGGTTGCACAAGGCAGCTGTTTAGGTCCATTACTCTTTTCTCTCTCTATATAGTATGGTATAGATTTCCACAGCTATGCGGATGATACACAATTGTACATATCCGCTGAACCAAATGATGCGACAGCAATAAACTCCATTACCAACTGCCTATCAGCAATAACCAAATGGATGAATGATAACTTTATCAAATTGAAACGAGGACAAAACTGAAGTCCTACTTGTTGGCCCCAAATCAAAAAGAGAGATGCTAATAAATAATCTAGGAATCTTAACCACTTGATTAAACCGGAGGTGACAAGTCTCTGTGTCATCCTGGACTCAGATTTGAACTTCAACGCTCATTTAAACAAAGTGACAAAAATAGCCTTCTTTCATCTCAGAAACATAGCGAAGGTACGACCATTCATAAATAAAAATGCAGAGAAGCTAATTCATGCTTTTTTATCTAGCCGACTATACTACTGCAATGCACTATTCACTGGTCTCCCCAAGAAAACGACTGAAAGACTCCAGCTCATTCAAAACTCTGCAGCTAGACTACTAACTAATACCAAAAGGGGGAACACATTAGTCCCTGTCTTAGCTACTCTACACTGGCTTCCTGTAACGTTTTAGAATTGATTCGAAGGTGCTTCTCCTCACATACAAAGTTCTAAATGGACAAGGACCCAGCTACATTGCTGACCCTCTAATAAACTACACACCCGCCAGACACTGCGATCATCAGATGCAGATCTATTAGAGGTCACCAGAAAGAGTCAAAAGAAGATCGGTGATGCAGCCTTTGTAACCTAGCTACGCCCCCAAAACTGTGGAACACATTACCAAACAATATTAGGGAAGCCAATACATTCAACATTTTAAAACCTTTACTAAAACATTTGACTGACTTTACACCTATTATACTGTACTATTCTTCTGTGATTGACATTGCACTATTTATCTATGTTTTATTCCCCATGTTTTTATGTTTTTATTCTCTTTTATTTTATATATCCGAGGAGTTTTATAGTATGTCTGCACTTTATGTGCTCATTTCATCATTCACGTCTTTACATTCTACTAAAACTGAATCAAACCATAAAAAAGGTGGCCTGTTGGGATGTTAGATCCTAATGTGAAAAAACTGTGATTTTATATGTCTGCTCATTTTACCCTTGCTATTATTTTACTTATTTTTACTTTCATCTTTACGCCCCCACTATCCGCTAGGTGCATACTATAACCTTTATCATGTTTTGTAACAGATCACAGAAGCTATTGGAACGTGAGGTTCTGATATGATTTGATTAATATATCTGCATTATTTTATCCCACTTTATGCTTCTTGCTCTTGCTGCTTGTTTTACACTGATTTTATGTTTTATTTCTTACTGATGTAAAGCACTTTTTAACTGCAATCCCCTGTATGAAAGGTGCTATACAAATAAAGTTATTATTATTATTATTATTATTATTATTATTATTATTATTATTATTATTATTATTATTATTATTATTATTATTATTATTATTATTATTATTATTATTATTATTATTATTATTATTATTTTATTATTATTATTATTATTATTATTATTATTATATTATTATTATGTATTATTATTATTATTATTATTATTATTATTATTATTATTATTATTATTATTATTATTTGTGATACTATGTATACATGCAATTATTTTCTAAATAATTTGGTCGCTGAGGTCCGGATTCAGTTATAAGGCACTTGGGGCAGAGCTCTGATGTCACAGTCTGGATTCAGTTATAAGGCACTTGGGGCAGAGCTGATGTCACAGTCTGGATTCAGTTATAAGGCACTTGGGGCAGAGCTCTGATGTCACAGTCTGGATTCAGTTATAAGGCACTTGGGGGCAGAGCTGATGTCACAGTCTGGATTCAGTTATAAAGGCACTTGGGGCAGAGGCTCTGATGTCACAGTCTGGATTCAGTTATAAGGCACTTGGGGCAGAGCTCTGATGTCACAGTCTGGATTCAGTTATAAGGCACTTGGGGCAGAGCTGATGTCACAGTCTGGATTCAGTTATAAGGCACTTGGGGCAGAGCTCTGATGTCACAGTCTGGATTCAGTTATAAGGCACTTGGGCAGGCTGTGACATACAGGTGTTGAGACAGCTCTATGTAGGAGTGTAGGGTTGGTCTTTTTACAGCAATGCCCTGCTTTGCACTCACACAGTTACCTACATTCACTACCTGAGCAGTACCACTACAGTCTGACACTGTCGGCCTCTGTTAGACTTCAAATAGCCGTGATTCCACAAGAAAATAGCTAATTCAAAAGGGATCATTCATTCATTCATTCAATCCATGACCTTGACCTAGAAAACAGAGGGTCAACGTCATTCTCCTGTATCCATACTTCCTTCCATCCCTCCCTCCATCCTCCCCTCTGTTTCTCCTCTCACCTAGCAGGCGTAAAGTTAGTGTGTGTGTGTGTGTGTGTGTGGTGTGTGTGTGTGTGTGTGTGTGTGTGTGTGTGTGTGTGTGTGTGTGTGTGTGTGTGTGTGTGTGTGTGTGTGTGTGTGTGTGCGTTGCGTGCTGTGCGTGCGTGCGTGTGTGCGTGCGTGCGTGTGTGTGTGTGTGTGTGTGTGTGTGTGTGTGAGTGTGTGAGTGTGTGTGAGAGAGAGAGGGAGAGGTTGAGAGTTAATGGTCAGAGGTGTGATTAACACCATGCCACATGGCTTGAGACTGCCAGCCACTCGGATAAGTGTCTATGTATCTGAACATGTTTGCGTGCACATTCGTAAAAGTGTGTGTGTGTGTGCACACACGCATGTGCTCATTTGTGAAAGCGTGTGTGTGTTACCCACAGTGATGCCACTAACGCGTTACTAAGTAACGCGTTATTGTAATCTGATTACTTTTCCCCGAAAATAGTAATCTAACGCGTTAATCTTTACAAGCCAGTAATCTGATTGCAGTTACTTGTCCAAGTGGCTGTGCGTTACTATTTCGTTACTATCTCATCATAATGCAGGCGGAATGCAGTATTTTCTTTCGTTTTCGACAGTCAAATATACGTTTGGAAAGCTTTTCCTTGTATTGGGGAGTGACGTCACAGCACGCAACCTCGCGTGTTGAGCCATGCTGGTGGGCGCGGCTGTTATTGTTATTTTCAGGCTGACCTAAACTGCGAGCTAGCAGGGAGACGGTCGCGCTCGTAACGCTGTCTTGCACTGGAAGTCTACTTAACTTAGTCTACTAGTCTACTTAACGTTTGTGTCAGCTAAGCCGGGTGAAAAAAACATTCACTTTGCGGAGGGAACAAAATACTGTCTACCGCATATGGAATATACAGCACAGCACGACCATCGACTTCTACAGGACTCGGACCTGCACCAGCCAAACAGTATGTTCCACCTTTGAGTTAAACATCTTTTGCATTGCACTATTCATGAACATGGAACACCATACTGCAGTATGTAGGTTGTCAGTAGCACACTGACAACACTGCAGTATATATATTCCCTCCCCGCCGTATGTATATTTCCCTCCCACCCACCCACCCCCTCCTAATGTACAGTCCCCTCCCCATCATATGTATATACTCTGTCAGGATCTAGGGGTAACAGTACTGTATATTTGAATACCGCTTATGTCACAAATGTATCAGTACTAAATACCTATATGTCCCTATGCCATAAATGTCATGTATGTTGTGTATGTCATAAATGTCTATATGAATTGAAAATGGGGGACCCTGATGGAAACAAGACAAACGTCTTTCTCAGGTCTGCATCCCCTTAACAATTGTATGTATTGAGCCGTACTGTATTGTACCCATTCTGCAATCTGTTAAATAAAGTTTTCATTCATTCATTCATTCATTCACACAATAATAAATAATAATAACGTAGAACCATATCTGAATGGGGCAGGCCTCAAAGGTAGGCTACATATCAGCCTACATGTGGTGTTATTGACCATTTATCTTTTGTGAAATCTATAGATCTATAGATAGGCCTACCTGCCCTATTAGTACATTTTACTCAAACTGAGTACATTTTACTCAATTTTATTTTGTCATTCTTATGTTGTGGCAGCAGCAGGGGGGACGACTTCGTAACCTAGTTACTTTCAAAGTAACTAAGTTACTCTGATAATCAAGTAATCAGTAAATTAACTAAGATTACTTTTTAAAGGAGTAATCAGTAATCAGATTACTTTTACAAGTAATCTGTGGCATCACTGGTTACCCAAGCTGTGATGTGTTCCCGCCTACACATAGCTCTCCCTCTCTCTCTCTCTCTCTCTCTCTCTCTCTCTCTCTCTCTCTCTCTCTCTCTCTCTCTCTCTCTCTCTCTCTCTCTCTCTCTCTCTCTCTCTCTCTCTCTCTCTCTCTCTCTCTCTCTCTCTCTCTCTCTCTCTCTCACTCTTTCCCTCCCATCGAATACAGTGTAGCGTACACATGTACATATTTCTTGATAAAATAGAAAATGTCACATTTTATTCAGTCAGAGTAATTAGTGAGTAAGTAGTGACTATATGTGTGGCCAAGTTCAGCTCCAACTCCATAGTGAAGTTTGCGGACGACACAGTGGTGGTGGGGCTGATCTCGGACAACGACGAGAAGGCCTACCGGGAGGAGGTTGAGGTACTGGAACGCTGGTGCCAGGACAACAGCCTGCTCCTGAACATTGGTAAAACCAAGGAGCTGATCGTGGATTATAGGAGAGGACAGCAGGAGACACACACACCACTGAGGATAAACAGGGCTACAGTGGACAGGGTGAGCAGCTTTAAGTACCTGGGGGTCCACATCTCAGAGGATCTGACATGGACAACACACATAGACTCAGTCGTAAAAAAGGCGAAGCAGCTCCTCTACCACCTGAGACAGTTAAGGAAGTTCAGAGTATCTGGGAAGATACTCCAGTCCTTCTACTCCGGAGCTGTAGAGAGCATCTTGACCATACTGCCCTGTCAAGGCTAACCGCAGTAACTCGAAAAAAGTCAAAATTGAGTTATGAGTGAAATTGACCTCGTCAATAAATGTTTTATCTTGTGACCAAGTTTCAGATGTTAATGTCGCTCAGTTTTGGAGATATGGGGTTTTAAAAAATACAGTAACTACAAAATCACACTCAAAACCCAGGCAGACCGCAGTAACTTCCAAACAGTGAAAAATAGCTTTAAAGTGTTTTGACTTGCCATCCAAAATGTGTTATAGGTAGATAGATGATAGTACCCAGATTTAACATGTATTAATGAAGTAATCTTTAGGCATACAAAAATATGACATAATTATTTTAATTAACCCCAAAAAAGCAGATACTGCACTCTGCTGCACGATTTCCTTAAATAATTATACAGGTAATGTACAGGCAAAGTGTAGTAACTTCGAATACAATGTTGTTTTCCCTCCAGCTTTCATAACTTAACCTAGCCATTTTGAAAATGAAATTTAACACCTGAATATATTGGAATGATGATGATCCAAATAAAATGGCTAGGTTGTATTGTTTTATCCACAGAAGATTTGCAAACCTTTTGTTCCAGAGACAAAAGCCACAGAGTGGGCAACCAAGAGACACTGGCTAAGTTGATTTGACACCATCGGTGCATCAGTCTCTCCCCTGAGTTCTGAGCTTTATCCGGTCGCTGTTGTTATTCTTCTTTGGGTCGCAACGGTCTGACTTCCTGTGATAACGTTCTAATCTACACTGCTGCCACCTGTCGTCACAGAGGGGAATTGCAGCCATTTTGTAAAAATTAATAAGTACAAAATACGTGCCAATTCCGTGAACCGTGAACAGGGCGTGAAGAGGGTTGAAAAAACAGGAGAATCCCGGGAAAAACGGTAGGGTTGACAGCTATGATCTTGACTGGAAACATCACTGCCTGGTATGGAAACAGCATGGCACAGGACAAGAAGGCCCTACAGAGAGTGGTGCGCTCAGCCGAGCGTACCATGGGTATTGCACTACCACCCCTGCAGTTTCTATACAACAAGAGGTGCAAATCCAGAGCCTGCAGAATAATAAAAGACCCTCACCACCCCAACAACAGCCTGTTCATGCTGCTGAGGTCAGGCAGACGCCTGCGAACACCAGCTACTAGGACAGAGACTTCGGCTCAGCTTCTTCCCCCAGGCCATCAGAGCCTTGAACACTGAACTCTCCACACACAAGCACACATGAGCACAACACACGACACACACACTGTACACGCTCACACACTAGCAGCCACTTTAACATGAGCAAGCACACACTCATGCTGCACACGCCAACACTTATGGCCACTAAGGAAAGGTCACTTTAAGAATAGTATAGTATAACTTGAGATTGTTTAATATAGCATGTACAGAAAGACCCAGTGCCTCATCCGTAGGTAACAGTGTATTGCACTACCACAGGACCTAGCATGTCCTACCATGCTCTGTAAATAACTTATGTACATATACCGATATGCCCTACTCTGTTTACTTGTTTTATTGCACAATGTCGTTCTATTGGATTCTATTATATGTTATTACTATTGTATTATGCACATCGTTGCGGGCAAGACCACCCGCATTTCATTGTATACTCGTATGCCGTGACAAATAAAACTCTTGACTTGATATGAGGTCAGTGACTGTCGTTCAGAAATGCTCACATCCAACCAGGGGCCCCCTCACACCACCAAAGTCCCAGAGAGCCCCAGGTTCTGATTTCAACTGGATATGTCCCCATCCAAACATGATGTATCTGTAAAAGGGGCCCCTGTATACTGTATACTATACCTCTTAAGCCCGAGCGGTCCGGTACCCGTACGAGATTGATATCACGCCATAAATCCATCTCTACAGAATGTATGTATTGAATTAATGTTGTATTTCTTTAAAAAAAAGTTGCCAAGAGTAACGACCCTAACCCTGTCAAAACAGCAGTCAAAGTGTATATTTTCAGCACTACGTTTGTTTACCAATGAGTGTTATTAGTGAAATATGAGTTTATAGAATTCTCAGCACATCAACTTGGAAAAAGGCGCTTATTGACGCAAGGATTTGGATTGGGGCTTTCGATGGGCTTTCGAATTTCAATAAACAACTGCTGGGGCAGCGGACTGAGAGCAGGGGACACAAACAGGCTGGATAAGCTGGTCAAGAAGGCCAGTAGCGTGGTTGGGGTGGAGCTGGACTCCCTAGCGAGGGTGGCGGAGAGGAGGAGCCTTGCTAAGCTCCAGGCCATCAGGGAAAACCCCTCCCACCCACTATACACAGACTTGGCTGACAGGAGGAGCATGTTCAGTGCTAGGCTCACACTACCCAAATGCAGCACTGAAGGGCACAGGAAGTCCTTCATTCCAACAGCCATCAGACTATATGCATCACTGTGCCTCACTGCATCACTGAGCACAGAGTGGCCCCAGATAGCAAAAGGAGTTAATTCAATGTTGATTTATGGTCAAAATGCTTGATTTTTGGTTAAGGTCGACGATTGATGGTGGATCACCCATTAACCGATGAACTAATTGCCCAATGTTGAAAACATGTCATTGAATCAATATTGTTTTGTTGTTGCATTTTAATTATTGAAATGCCAATATCTAATAAATGTTGAATCAACGTATGCTGTTTGTCGTCATTGTCTCATCACCCAGACTGCACTGCACTTGTGCCGCGCATCCCAGAATGCACCTGTGCGGCAGCTTCCTGGCAGCTACCTCATGTCTCTCTGCATCGTTAAGACTGGTGAGTACTGCATGGCAATAATGTCGATTATGTTGTATGTTGTATGTTGTATGTATGCTTTCGATTGCAAACGCCAGCGGAGTAGTGCCGTGTTCGTTTTTACATGGTAGAGAATATTATATTAACCGTTATGCATGCCTGCTAGCTGAAGCTACTTTAGCTAGTAGCGTTAGCAGTTAGCTATAATGAATGTTTCTTGATTTTGGTGTTTAGTGATATCCACCTGTTGCATAACTGTTGGTATCTAGGGACATCTATGGACCTCAGGGAATGTATTCACAGTGTCAGAAATATTGTGTCTATTACTAGGCTTGCTTAAATTGTGATGAAACAAAGGAGAATATGAATTATGATTTTTCTTTGCATCTTTGACAGTGAATAACACCATGCTAATAATGACCAAACATTAAAAACTGCCACTGATCTCGTTCAGTGCCCTCTTGAGATCATGTGTAAAAATTAATAAAGGGAAGATGATTAAACCGAAGGTTCTGTAGATACAGTACTGAATTCTCCCATCCGGACCAATGAAATTTGAAATATTATTATAGAATATGATGCTTATAAATGACCTTATTATAGCCAATTCGCATACATATATTATCTTTCAAATGCCTGAGTTCAATTTGGATTTAGTATCACCAGGCATGCATAAGAACAGATAATAATCTACTGTAATCTACTGTACTTTTTAATTTTCCCCACAGTGCAACCGTTTTGAAACTAATTTCAGATCTAATTGTTCCTACATGTTAACAATAGGGAAGATAAATGAACTGCGTTAATCCTTAATCCTGGCAAAACAGCGCCAGTGTCCTTTCCATTCACACTCCATTGGGAGCAATTAGGGGTTACAGGGGCACTGCCATGCTAGACTAACTTAGGTTATTTGGATTGAATGTTTAAATTATGTATATATTTTGTAAAATATAATTTCCCCCAATAGTATTGAGTTAACCTATGATTCCTTCCTATCCCTAGGTGTGTGAGGTGGGGCCCAGCAGACATACCGGACGGGGAGACAGAGGAAGCCTTGGGGGCTTTGAAAAGGGATCTGCGGAACATCTACTCAGGCATGCAATCTACTTTACTTTTGGTGAATTGACACATGAATAAACATCCCACATTAAGCAAAAAGGCCATCTTAATATTCAGAATGAGTAATGCTGAGATAGCATGAAATTAAAGGTTTGCCACTCAATTTCCCAGAGGTGGCGACATCAAATTTAATTGTTGTTACTTGGGTACTCATTACATGTATTTGTATGTCTGTACACAGAGGAAGGGATGGGTGGGGCAGAGAGCAGAACTTCTGATGGAGAGGACCTACGTCATCATGCAGCGGTACTTGAACAAAATGCCTGCACCAATGATGGTGGAGCTCAAAGAGGAATGGGCTTTTCTCTTCGCTCAGACGGGGCTTTTCTCCCACTTTGGCCTCCTGACAGACACCGATGCCCTTCAAAAGATCCAAGATGCCCTGGGTCAGAGAGGACGGACCATCCTGCAGTTCTGCCAGAAACTGGACAACCCGGAGATCAGGTAAGTTCTGGCCAGATATGATCCAGAGGCTTCGGAGAAGACTCCTTATGGTGTACTTCAAGGAGCCTACGGAGAAACTGCTGCTCGGAGTTGATGTAAGTTTTATTTATTTAAATATAAAAATATTTGAAATGCTAAACGAGTGATTACAAACCCTACAAACACTGTGATAGACCCTCTAAACACTGATAGACCCTCTAAACACTGTGATAGACCTGACAAACACTGTAAACACTGATAGATCTATCACAGTGTTTAGAGGGTCTATCACAGTGTTTGTCAGGTCTATCACAGTGTTTAGAGGGTCTATCAGTGTTTAGAGGGTCTATCACAGTGTTTAGAGGGTCTATCACAGTGTTTAGATGGTAAATCACACCCTCTAAACACTGATAGACCCTCTAAACACTGATAGACCCTCTAAACACTGTGATAGACCCTCTAAACACTGTGACAGACCCTCTAAACACTGATAGACCCTCTAAACACTGATTGATCTATCACAGTGTTTAGAGGGTCTATCAGTGTTTAGAGGGTCTGTCAGTGTTTAGAGGGTATGTCACAGTGTTTAGAGGGTCTATCACAGTGTTTAGAGGGTCTATCAGTGTTTAGAGGGTCTATCACAGTGTTTAGAGGGTCTATCACAGTGTTTAGAGGGTCTATCAGTGTTTAGAGGGTCTGTCACAGTGTTTAGAGGGTCTGTCAGTGTTTAGAGGGTCTGTCACAGTGTTTAGAGGGTCTATCAGTGTTTCGAGGGTCTATCACAGTCTTTAGAGGGTCTATCAGTGTTTAGAGGGTCTATCACAGTGTTTGTCGGGTCTGTCACAGTGTTTAGAGGGTCTGTCACAGTGTTTAGAGGGTCTATCACAGTGTTTGTAGGGTCTATCACAGTGTTTGTAGGGTCTATTACAGTGTTTAGAGGGTCTATCACACCCTCTAAACACTGATAGACCCTCTAAACACTGACATACCCTCTAAACACTGTGATATACCCTCTAAACACTGTGATAGACCCTCTAAACACTGTGACAGACCCTCTAAATACTGTGACAGACCCGACAAACACTGTGATAGACCCTCTAAACACTGATAGACCCTCTAAACACTGTGATAGAACCTCTAAACACTGATAGACTGATGTTGAAAACTGCTATGACCAACGCCCTGGCCAGTGGGTTCAACTGGGCTGGAAAGAAAGACAAGCGTTGTTCAGAAAGCAAGAAGCCATTCAAGCACACAACACTACAAGCCTGCATGTTTGGTGAGCTTCCTCCCCTGCAAACTACTTCATAGGTTAAGTTTAGGTAGTGAGGCATGACTGTCTGCTGGTGATTCAGAATATAATTATGCTGTTGCAAAAACTTTAAAAAAGTGTTATGTTGGAATAAAGTGGTGAAAGTGCAACCTATAAGAAATGGACAACGTAATTGGTGAGCTTTAGAGGTGCATGGATACACATTGTATTGCCTAGATGGTGTCAGGCTAGGCGATTGCTTCTCTTTCCTGTCCAGTCTAACTGGATGCTGACTGTAGCTTGTTACTGTAGACCTACAGAGTGAGTAATTGAGTGATTAAAAAAAATCACACTCGTGTGAAGTGAGTGGTGCTCTTATCATCGTACATCATCTCACCTCTCTTCCTCACTTTTTTATTTTTGTGTCCATCAGCTGCTGCTCGACAGTTTGACCCCAAGCTGACCGACTAGGACTACAGCAAAACTGTCAAGAAGTGGCTTCGTTATGCGCCAGACCGGGAGGGAGGCATCTCAAGGAACCGAAGTGACCCAAACTTAAGTCAAGCGAACCAGAGTCAAACTTAGGGTACCCCAGCACACACTGTTTCCCTGGTTCATACAGTACAAGGAATTACCCTCATGGACACTGTTCTTCCATGGACAGCATCTACTTGAATGACTTGCTGCTTCAGCCTGTTCTTGGAACCGAAGTGACCCAAACTTAAGTCAAGCGAACCAGAGTCAAACTTAGGGTACCCCAGCACACACTGTTTCCCTGGTTCATACAGTACAAGGAATTACCGTCATGGACACTGTTCTTCTATGGACGGCATCTACTTGAATGACTTGCTGCTTCAGCCTGTTCTTGCAGTGTTTTTATTTTTTTATTTTTTATTTTAACCTTTATTTACCCAGGGTAGGTTCGCTGAGCACGGATGCTCTTTTTCAGCTACGCCCTGCTTCACATTCACAGAGTTCCATTCACACCTGGGAGCTGCCCAGTACAACCACAGTCTGACACTGTTGGCCACTGAGCAACTCCACTGGAGCAGTTGGGGGTTTAGTGCCTTGCTCAAGGGCACTTCAGCGGTTGGTGTTAAGGGCATGGGAGAGAGTTATATGGGAGAGAGTTATAGAAACATTAGGGGTGTAACAGTACACAAAATCCACGGTTCGGTACGTACCTGGGTTTTGAAGTCACGGTTCGGTATTATTTTCGGTACAGTGGGGGGGGGGGGGGGGGGGGGGGGGGGATACAAAAAAAATAGCTTTTCATTTATCTATTTATGTAACTGTATTAAACAATATAAAACGAATTGGCCATAATTGACTGAGCAAACTAATGCTTACTGCTGTAACCTACTAATAACACTTAAGTAAATCTGAAGATTATTATATAGCAGATGCCTTGGAGGATAAGTCGTGGACAACTGTAGATCATCTGAGCTCCACTGTGTTTAAATTCAAATCCTCTCCCATTGTTATTTAACCCTTGTGTCTGAAAACTAAAGTATTATACTCTTATTAGGGGACTAAATTGAAAAACTCCATAAAAAGATTATGTTGAAATAATTTCCCACTTTCTTTTCCATAAATATTTTATTCAACTTCAGCCCTGATCATAACCATTTTTTATATTTTTTTTGTAATGAAATACTCCCACTTTTCTGAAGAGTTGTTAAAGGGGAACTCCAACATTTTGGGAAATTAGCTTATTTAACATCTTCCCTGGAGTTAGACAAGAAGATACATACCTTTTTTGTCTCTGTGCGTGCATTTTAGCTTTGGGAATAGACGCTCCGTTAGCATAGCTTAGCTTCATCACTGGAAGTGAGGCAGGACAGTAGCCTTACAGTGCCTTACAGTGTATTGCAAGGTCTGACATTGACCAAATTTGATATGCATGACCTTGGTGGGCTCTAGGTCAACTCCTGAAAAGGGGGTCAATGTCAGACCTTGCAATCAAAAGTTAGGGGGCGCACTGAAATTATGGCAAGGGTTATTAGCCCCCTAACTTTTAATTGCAAAGTCTGACATTGACCCCCTTTTCAGGAGTTGACCTAGAGCCCACCAAGGTCATGCATATCAAGTTTGGTCAATGTCAGACCTTGCAATACACTGTAAGGCACTGTAAGGCTACTGTCCTGCCTCACTTCCAGTGATGAAGCTAAGCTATGCTAACGGAGCGTCTATTCCCAAAGCTAAAATGCACGCACAGAGACAAAAAAGGTATCTATCTTCTTGTCTAACTCCAGGGAAGATGTTAAATAAGCTAATTTCCCAAAATGTTGGAGTTCCCCTTTAAATATGACAAAAAAAACAATATGTGGTGGTTATGATCGGGCTGAAGTTGAATAAACAATTTATGAAAGAGAGTAAAAAAAAATACAAGATAATTAAAAGATTATGCCACATATTATATTGGCTACAAACATAATCACGGCAAAGTTATCAAACAAATAAGAATCTGATCAGACACAAGGGTTAAGTTGTTGTTCCCTTTCTAATTTCCTCAAAAACATCTAGTCTAGTTAATGTGATCAATATTATTTGACAATTGATGCTTTTTGTTGGACATTTCAGTCAGTGAGCTCATACTTTGAGCTCATAAATGTATAGTTAAAATGATTGAGACAATGCAATCTTGTCTTCGTTGTGCATGAATGCGTGTGCTCACCACACATGATACGATACGTGTGTCACTATTCTGGCAGTGGCTATATATAGTATTGTTAATGAAAGGTCTGTTATAAGGTCTGTTATTTAATGTTTGTGTAAAAGGTTAACTGGTCACTGTGGAAGTATGATGAGATCCTCTTGAAAGAAAAAAATAAATTTTTATATTAAAGCCATGTTGTCATTTTTGTTCACAAATTTTTGGAAATATGGTCATATAAGAATTTTGAACAACAATAGTGTGTTTAACAGCAGGAAAAAACATGTAATGTTATGATGTATACATATCAGCAGCAATATTCTAATGTAAAATGTACATTAATCAGTATTGATTCCTTAACTTTACAAGTTACAAGTAGATGTACAAGTTACAAATGTACAAGTAGATTACCATTTAGATTATGGTTGAATAAACATTGATGCCTAACATTGATTCAATATAAAATCAACTAAAATGTGCATGTAGATTACCATTTAGATGATGGTTGAATCAACATTGATATAGTATCAGTTATGGTTGACACCTAATGTTGATTCAACATGTAAGTCATAGACAACGATTTGTATAATTTCGATGTCAGGCTTCAACATAGATTCAATATTTCTGCCTAACCCTATTTCAACGTTGATTCACTAATTTTTTGCTATCTGGGGCAGTTACCATCTTCCTGGACTTAGTTTGAAACAGCACTGTGCAATATTACACCTACTGTAGACCTCAGTATATTTTTACTGTATTTATTTACTGTATATTTTATTCCATTTGTATTCTATTTAACTCTACTCTTATCCTAGGCAACTTGATTTGATTCATTTTATTATTCTAATTCGTGACCTGTTCTGTCTAAATGTTTAAATGTTGAGCGATTTGCAGTGTCAAATTTCCCACGGGATAATAAAAGTATTTCTATTCTATTCTATTCTATTCTAACACTTCCCAGCTCACGCCAGCTCCTGTCAATCATCTGACTTGTAGCGCAAACTTTTCTTTCTTCTTTTTATTTTCGCAATCATATCTCATGGGTGGAACTGTTAAAGTTAGAGGTTCTATGTAGGATTGCAAGTAACTGTCTAACTGTATTTAACTGTTTCCACTGACTGTACATAACTGTTTCCACTAGAGGGCGCTATAGGTGGAGCCACTAATGCTACCACCAGGTGGAGAGTATTTAAGGAGATGTCTCCTCCCCCTCTATCTCTTTCACACCTGCCTCTCACGGAGAGGAGAACTCATGTACTGCTGCTTTACCATGCAAATAATAAACCATGCTGATTAATGGCTGAAGGTAGAAACCATGCCTCTTGACCACATTATTGTCGCCCCATAGCCAGACTCTGTCAACAGGTTATGGGCCCAGATCACGCAGGGGCAAAATAATAAGGGTAGCAAGTTTAGCTGAAGTATAGGCTAGGTTAGCACCGGGAGCACCGCATGGCTAGACGCTAGGCCAACAAGAGCTAAAGCTACGCCTACCATCAAACAAGAGGATGGCGACCAAGGGAAGGAGCAAATGGCCCTCATTCAATGGAAAGGCAGAGGACTACAAGCTCTGGGAAGAGCGCATGTTATGCTGCATGCACAGTGTGGGACTGAAGACGACGATCTTGACGGCCCCCACGGGAGACCTGACGGCGGAAGCACAAGCCCTGGACGACAAGCGTAATGCAGACGCATACTGTGAGTTAGCACCACTGCTCGACGACACAAGCTTGGGTCTGATATTCCGCGACACTAAAGACAAAGGCAGAGAAAGCCTGGGGGTGTTGAGAGAACATTATATCGGGCAAGGAAGACCCTGAGTCGTGGCCCTCTACATAACACTAACAGCACTGAAGAAGGGGCACACTGAGACTGTGACCGAATACGTCATCAGAGCTGAGCAGATCATGACGGCATTGAAGAGTGCAGGAGAAGCACCAAGCGATGGGCTAATGATGGCGATGGTGATGAGGGGACTACCGGAGCTGTACAAACCGTTCACACTCCTTGTAACACACGGTTCAGCGGACATGACGCTGGGAAAGTTCAAGGCCAAGTTACGAAACTTCGAGGCCTCAGAAGATATCCACCCAGCCGCCGCGGAGGCGGGAGAGAGGGTGCTGAAGGCCAGAGCGACGCCGAGGGAGAAGACCAGGCCCACGACGGAGCTGGCGTGTTGGCGATGCGGAGAAAAAGGACATCGGAAAGGCGACTGCACAAAGACTGTCTGGTGTAGCTTCTGCAAATCCACGGCGCACACAGACAGAGCGTGCATGAAGAAACACGACCAGAGCACGCGATACGCGCATGGACAAGATGGCGTCGCAAGGCTTGCGCAGCTGCAGCAGGCCCAAAGGAAGGGACTGATCGTGGACACAGGTGTGTCGTCCCACGTCATCAATGACAGGAGTCGGTTCAAGAACTTTGACAACACTTTCCACCTGGAGAGACACAGCATGGAGCTGGCAGACGGGAAGCGCACCTACGGGTTGGCGCAAGAGAGAGGAGACGCACAGGTATGCCTCACAGACAGTGGGGGGCGCCGGTGTACAGTGACGTTAAAGAACGTGAAGTATCTCTCTGTTCTTCATTTATCTCTATATCTAAGTTCAATGATCGTATAGTTTTCTATATCACCCTTCTCCTGCATTGGTTAGGTAGTTCTCAGATGTTCGGTTCAAGTAAAGAGAGACTGACGACGTGGTCAAAAACAACTGCGGTGTTTATTAATACCACAGCTTAGGAATCTACACAAGTACATCGTCTCTTTGGTTCAATCTAATCGTCTCTTTCATGTGGCTGTTGTCCATGCTCGGATCAGCTAGGGTGATCAGAGTTTTCTTCTCGGTGCTGTTCGCTGTCTCAGGTTGTCCATGGCAACAACGAGTCCTCTCTTAGTGGTTTGCTGGTCGTCTCCTCGCCGATCAGGCAGGGAGCGCTTGCTTTCGTATCGGCGGAGTCTGCTATGAGCCTCGATCTCTGTCATCGTCTGTGTCCATGGCTCTGTGTCTCCATGCTCTCAGGATCCTTCTCGCTGTGTCTCAGGCTCGGCTCTCGAGTTCTGTCCTCTCTCCGGGTGTGTCCCCGGGTCTGTGTGTCTCTCCAGGTCCTTTCTGGTGTGTCTGTCTCTCCAGGTCCCTTCTGGTGTGAGTGTTCTGAGTGTCTCTCTCCGTCGCCATCACAGCCCTTTTTATCAGAGCGAGAGAGAGAGAGAGAGAGAGAGAGAGAGAGAGAGAGAGAGAGAGAGAGGGAGGGGGAGAGAGAGAGCGTCCCTGCCTGCCTATTCACGTCCATAATCTGGCTTCCTTATTTGGCCATATTCCTTGTAGCCCGCTTGTCTGTTGTCTCTTGTGACAAGTTACACAATTTATTCTGCTGACACAAACGTTCACCATGTGGCTGTCGGCCTGTTTAATCATTACTTGATGAGAGGATTAGTTTTTCACTGAGTAACACATCCTCATACTTGTGACAAAATGTTTACATAGTGTAGATAAGAAACAGACTACTTTCAGACAGTGCCCAGACAACAAACCCTATATATCCGTCCTTTAATAGAACACCTTATTTCCTGATTAAATCATGTGACCAATATTTGTATAGTTTTACCTTCTAGTATTTAAGAGTTTTTATTCTTTTATTGTGACTAAGGTATTCTAGTAGTTCTAAGAGTTATGCCTACATGTAACCTATGAAATTGCTAAACCTATTAGTATATCATTGATTTGCACTGTTTTTCAACTAGTGGCAGTTCGCTGTGATGTGAAAGGAAGATTCCCACCATTGGTGTCACCTTTCTGACCCTGTCCGTTAGTCAGCAGCAGCTGCCGTATCGTAACCTGAAATTCCTTACTTAGGGTAAATATGACCTTTTGATCTCAACTGTATTTTAAGTTCTAAGATAATTAGTTCCTCTTTTATCTCTTACCACTTACTTTAAACAAACCTTGCTTCTTGCCAGCTGGCCGGGTGAGGGGCCACTGTCTCTCAACCTCTTTAGCCTGGGGCCACAGAGATAACTTCACATGGTGTTCAAATCACCCTGTCTATTAAATCAACTTCTCTGTTTTATCATTTGGTACATTTATAGTTGCTTTATTCATGTTTTCATTTAGAAATATACGACAATCCACCCTTAGGGGGTTTAATAACCTCCTATACAGCATCAATATTCTAAATTTAAACATGTTAAAATCATAATCATAATTTTTGCTAATATCTTCTAAAATTTTCAAAAAAATCCAAAATTTACACAAATCGAACTACAAAACCCCTTTCCATCTGTACAGTTACAAAACCATCATTTCACCTACCTCTTCTTCTTGCACAGTTATACACATTTATCAGTTATTATTATGACATCCAGTCTAGGTCCGTCTCTCTATGCAAAGAGATGATCGTACCATTCTCAGCTTCTTTTCGTTTAAGACTATATTTATCCATGTAATTACCACCTGTGTCTATTTGTGTAATGGACTCTGCAAGAAAAGATTTACCTCACACCAATATAAGACTAACAGTTCTAAACATTTGAGGGAAATCCAAACAAGCAACATAAATCATTTCTTCTCCTTGAAAAGACCACTGAGGCCTCAATTACCTCCCTGTCAGTTATCCCTATTTCAACCTCCTGAGGCCTTTACTGCTAACTCGTTTTTGACCGTTTTGTTTCTTCTTGTTGTATTTTGTGCTAATCACCGCCTCTTCTTCGTTGTATGCAGGTCTCTGGTACTGCTCCGATTCTCCACAGAAGGAAACGATTTTCCCTCTGTCCTTTTTGCTGCATTTTGGATTATTATTTACAAAACACACAATAGATTGGAAACTTTTATTTTCGCAGATACATCTTTACTGTTCTGCATTTTGACAATACATTTTTCTCCAAATTAATTATCTATGTATTTCACAGCTTCTTAAGTTATTTATTCAATCAAATCACCTTTGTCTCATTTCTTTTTGTGCTGTACTGTTTATTACTAGATCAAATATCTCAAGATCCACACAACTACCACTTCCACCCTTGAAAGTGGAATATCCATTATTTCACTATCCAATACCTTGTTTCCCGACAGCTCCTCGTTCCGGACAGTCAGCTCTAGACGAGGCCAATCACCAACAGAACCTATGTGCATGGTCAACAAACCACAGTCCCTTTAAACACACATCACACACACTCCGCCAGCTTTCAACAAGCCGGTGCAGAGTCTCCCCTAAGTCAATCATCAAATTCACATGTCTGCACCCTACATGAACACTATTTCGGCCAATTTGTGACCAAAAACCTACAGAGCTTTCTATAGACAGAGAAATATGTTTCCCCAACACTTACCATAACCCAAAAAGTGACACAACCCCCCAGATTCTACATCTGGACTCTTAATGAGCGGAAAACAAACCATGAACCAGCTCCCGTCCATTCTCAGTTTCCAGCTCATTATATCAGACCTCCTACCAGTCTCGCTGTGTCACCACCACCTGCTATCCCTGACCGGCGAGAGATCCCTCCCAGCCAGCCAGTTCCTAAAAAAATATAGTCAAACAAAAACAAAGAAAATTGTAAATAAACAAAAAAATTGTGAGTGCCTACATGCTACACACCCATCCAACAGAATTAAACTATCATCTAGAGGCATAAATACCCCCGCAAAAACTAAGACAGCAAAATTAAAAATCCAAATAGAAATAAAATAAGTAATGAAATAATAACATTGGTGTTTTTTTTTCTTTTTTTTTTTAATTTTTTTTTTTAATTTTTTTTTTTCAAAAACAACTGCAGTGTTTATTAATACCACAGCTTAGGAATCTACACAAGTACATCGTCTCTTTGGTTCAATCTAATCGTCTCTTTCATGTGGCTGTTGTCCATGCTCGGATCAGCTAGGGTGATCAGAGTTTTCTTCTCGGTGCTGTTCGCTGTCTCAGGTTGTCCATGGCAACAACGAGTCCTCTCTTAGTGGTTTGCTGGTCGTCTCCTCGCCGATCAGGCAGGGAGCGCTTGCTTTCGTATCGGCGGAGTCTGCTATGAGCCTCGATCTCTGTCATCGTCTGTGTCCATGGCTCTGTGTCTCCATGCTCTCAGGATCCTTCTCGCTGTGTCTCAGGCTCGGCTCTCGAGTTCTGTCCTCTCTCCGGGTGTGTCCCCGGGTCTGTGTGTCTCTCCAGGTCCTTTCTGGTGTGTCTGTCTCTCCAGGTCCCTTCTGGTGTGAGTGTTCTGAGTGTCTCTCTCCGTCGCCATCACAGCCCTTTTTATCAGAGCGAGAGAGAGAGAGAGAGAGAGAGAGAGAGGGAGGGGGAGAGAGAGAGCGTCCCTGCCTGCCTATTCACGTCCATAATCTGGCTTCCTTATTTGGCCATATTCCTTGTAGCCCGCTTGTCTGTTGTCTCTTGTGACAAGTTACACAATTTATTCTGCTGACACAAACGTTCACCATGTGGCTGTCGGCCTGTTTAATCATTACTTGATGAGAGGATTAGTTTTTCACTGAGTAACACATCCTCATACTTGTGACAAAATGTTTACATAGTGTAGATAAGAAACAGACTACTTTCAGACAGTGCCCAGACAACAAACCCTATATATCCGTCCTTTAATAGAACACCTTATTTCCTGATTAAATCATGTGACCAATATTTGTATAGTTTTACCTTCTAGTATTTAAGAGTTTTTATTCTTTTATTGTGACTAAGGTATTCTAGTAGTTCTAAGAGTTATGCCTACATGTAACCTATGAAATTGCTAAACCTATTAGTATATCATTGATTTGCACTGTTTTTCAACTAGTGGCAGTTCTCTGTGATGTGAAAGGAAGATTCCCACCATTGGTGTCACCTTTCTGACCCTGTCCGTTAGTCAGCAGCAGCTGCCGTATCGTAACCTGAAATTCCTTACTTAGGGTAAATATGACCTTTTGATCTCAACTGTATTTTAAGTTCTAAGATAATTAGTTCCTCTTTTATCTCTTACCACTTACTTTAAACAAACCTTGCTTCCTGCCAGCTGGCCGGGTGAGGGGCCACTGTCTCTCAACCTCTTTAGCCTGGGGCCACAGAGATAACTTCACATGGTGTTCAAATCACCCTGTCTATTAAATCAACTTCTCTGTTTTATCATTTGGTACATTTATAGTTGCTTTATTCATGTTTTCATTTAGAAATATACGACAAACGCTCTCTACGTACCATTGTTCCCACAAGGACTATTCTCTGTAATAGCTGCTACTGCAAACGGTGCCAAAGTATTCTTCGATAAAGGTAAACATTTTCTTGTAGAGCCTGACGGTACACGATTTAACATAAATATGTACCAGGGAATTAGGCGAGTCAATCTATGAAAAAAAAGCACTTAACCCAAAAAAAATTGATACAAAAGGTTTTTCGATGGATTCCGATAGTATTGGGCGTGCTAAATAACATACTAAAAGTCGACCAAAATCGACCCCCCCCGAAAGCCGCCATTTCCAAGATGGCGTCCCAGATGGCGGTGGAGATATTAAAATGGCTATATCTCAAATTGAGAATATGGTGCAAAGGATTTCTCAACTGATTCTGGTACCTCTGGGCATGTTCACTAACATACTAAAAATCTAGGAAAATACACCTTCCAGAAAGGCTTAATTTTCAAGATGGCGTCCAAAATGGCGGCAGACCAAGCTTAAAATGGCTATATATCTCAATAGAAAAAAATATATAACTATGATTTTTCACTTGATTCTGGTACCTCTAGACATGCTTGTGAACATACTAAAAATCTAGGAAAATACACCTCCCGGAAAGGCATCATGTTCAAGATGGCGTCCAAACTGGCGCCCAGGAGCTTAAAATGACTATACAAATACAAATAGCTTACTAAAAAAGGTGTTTGCACTCTCCAGCTCTCAAGCTAGCATAGTTGAAGCCTTCTTTTTGACCATTATAGTTGTTATAGTTAGAGGTGTTTGCACTCTCCAGCTCCCAAACTACCATCGTTGAAGCCTTCTTTTTCTGAATCAGTTTCTTTCTTTCTTTTCTGACCTAGTCCTGTGTTTGGGCATGCCTGGGCGTGTCTGACCTGGCAGTGTTATTTAAGCCCCAGTTTCATTCTAGTCTTTGACAGAGGTGTTTGCACTCTCAGCTCTCAAGCTAGCATAGTTGAAGTCTTCTTTTTGACCATTATAGTTGTTATAGTTAGAGGTGTTTGCACTCTCCAGCTCCCAAACTACCATAGTTGAAGCCTTCTTTTTCTGAATCAGTTTCTTTCTTTCTTTTCTGACCTAGTCCTGTGTTTGGGCATGCCTGGGCGTGTCTGACCTGGCAGTGTTATTTAAGCCCCAGTTTCATTCTAGTCTTTGACAGAGGTGTTTGCACTCTCAGCTCTCAAGCTAGCATAGTTGAAGCCTTCTTTTTGACCATTATAGTTGTTATAGTTAGAGGTGTTTGCACTCTCCAGCTCCCAAACTACCATAGTTGAAGCCTTCTTTTTCTGAATCAGTTTCTTTCTTTTTTTTCTGACCTAGTCCTGTGTTTGGGCATGCCTGGGCGTGTCTGGCCTGGCAGTGTTATTTAAGCCCCAGTTTCATCCTAGTCTTTGCCAGAGGTGTTTGCACTCTCCAGCTCTCAAGCTAGCATAGTTGAATCCTTCTTTTTGACCATTATCTGATTTCTAAAGTGATGAGTGAATTCAGTGCCCAGATCTGTCCCATTTGTAAATTGGAAGATGGAAGTGATTTTGTTGAGATTCGTCAGAAAGGTGCTGATGGGATCAATAAAGCTAGTGTTAAAAGAGGTGACACTGTTCATGTGACTGCTGGCATGAAAGTACATTCAGAATGCCGCAAAATGTATATACATAGCCGGGATATTGATTTACATTTACAGAGGAAACAGAGCGGTGAATCAAGTACCACTAATAAAAGGACTAGTACTAGGCAGTCTGAAGCTCTATTCAATAGCCAAACTGATTGCCTTTTCTGCGGCACAAATGTTCATGAAGGACGTGCCGACTACAGTTACGTGAAAACAGACAACTTTGCAAAGTCTATATTGCAAAGCTGTGATAAACGAAATGATGAGTGGTCATTCAAAGTCAAAGGTAGAATTGAATACTATAATAGTGATCTACATGCTGCAGACTGTGTGTATCATAATGCTTGTAGCACACATTTCCGGTGTGACCGTGATGTTCCCATGGAATTTCAGCCTGATTGTAATCCAAAGCGGAGAAAGTCTGGAAGGCCAAAGAATGAGGACCAAGAACAAGCCTTCTCAAAAATGTGTGCTTACTTTGAAACGAATGATGATGGACAGCTGACCGTTTCTGCACTTAGGTGTAAAATGCAAGAGTATTTGTCTAAGGCCGATTCCATCCCATATAGTAATCAATACCTAAAAACATTGCTGATGCAACGATATGCAAATAGCATATTTATTGCAGAAGGAGATGGCTTGGATTGTATTGTTACAATAAGAGAGAAAACATCAGACATACTCAGATCCTACTATAACAACACAAAACAAAACAGTGATGAAGAGTCTGAGAAGAGACACTTACTTGAAACAGCTGCAAAACTCATAAAAAGTGACATAATGACTAATGTTCCACCTGTTAATGAGTACCCGACTACAGAGACACTAAAACTACAGAATGCCCTTGATTATATTCCACAATCACTCCACATTGTGTTAAAAGCTTTGTTTGTCGGTAAAGAGACAGAGCAGAAAATTGCTAGTATTGGCCAGGCAATCATACAGGCAGTCCGATCACGAGCTGTCCTTGCCCCTTTGCAAATTGGCCTAGCAGTGCAAATGCACCACTTAAACCGGTCTCGGTTCATTGTAGATATGCTGAATAAGATGGGATTCTGCTCTTCCTATTCTGAACTGCAGAGGTTTGAAATGAATGCTGCAAATTGTACTGCACCAAACATGCTTGGTAAGGATATTGATGTGTTGAACACGTCTTATTTGCTGCAGACAATGTAGATCATAATATTCTAACAATTGATGGGAAAGGGACATTTCATGGGATGGGCATGATAGCTGCCTTGACACCAGGACAGAAGACAGACCAAAGGATTCCGAGGTTCAGAATTAATGAACTGAATCTTGTGCAGAGGTCAAAAGTTTTGATAATAGATTATCACTTTGCCAAACACTTTTGCAGAGACACCACATTTAAAGAACTTCCAAGACTCGCAGAATGTAACAAGATGGTTGATCTGCTTTGGGAGTTATCGTTCAATTTCAAACAGCCTGCACCTGGTTGGCAGGGGATGATGCACATTATTCATAAGGGAGATGAACATCCAGGGCAGTCTTCAGTGAGATACTTACCAATGATAGACATGTACTCCGGAGACAAAACATACATTCTGTCAACACTGGAGTTCATTTGTGGTCTGGCATCCAAACACCACCTTGCCCCAGTAGTTACATTTGACCAACCCCTATATTGGAAAGCAGCAGAGATAATCATAATAATAATAATAATAATAATAATAATAATAATAATAATAATAATAATAATAATAATAATAATAATAATAATAATAATAATAATAATAATAATAATAATAATAATAATAATAATAATAATAATAATAATAATAATAATAATAATAATCTCTTCTTCACACCACAACGCTGATTGAGAGAAAGTGACGAGGATGACAGTACACTTACCACCATTGATTACTGCTACAGAGTAGTCAGTGGGGTAAGTCCGACCTTTAAAGAGGCCATAGTGTCCCCTGAATCATGTAAATGGGAGAGAGCAATGGATGAGGAGATGAGGTCCCTAGAGGACAACCACACCTTTACTCTAACCAAGTTACCAGAGGGCAGACAGACAGTGGGAGGGAAATGGGTGTATTCAATCAAGGAGGTGTGGAATAATATATTGATTCCCCAACTCTCATGTAAAGACATCCCCCAATACATTAATCTCACCCACATTATAATAGAGAAAAGTGAGTAACTGTGGAATAATATAATGCCCTCATGTAAAGACATTCCCCTCCCCTTTCTCCCCTATCCTGTGTCCCCCCCCCCCCATTTGACCTATCAAATGGGACCACCTCCCCCCCTTTTAACTATATAATGCTCCTCCCAACAACATTCCAGGTCTCTTTACCTGGGTCATTTCAGCTGATCACCTGGGGCGAGAGCCTCAGCCATTCACTCTAAATACTATGTGTATATTTCTATCTGTTTGGTTAATAAACCTTTGTTATTAACTGAACCTCGGTTGACTGAGAACATTCTAATTCAGGATATCCATAAATATCCCACAATTGGCGTCTATGAACTTGTGACAGACTCTTTGCGTCCTCCCGGCGTGCTGTATTGTTTCATCTATACAGAGAAAAGTGAGTATAATAGACTGGTCGACCAAAATGTATGGCAAGGAATTAAAACGTTCCCGCTTTTCTCTGTGCCAGGTGAATGTTACAGAATGTTGTCAAATATTGAGATCATGGCTGAGTAAGAATAGCGTGAATTAAATCTGATCTGTATTGAGAATCGTTACCGGGGTAACGCGTGTACCCGGGTCCTTATCAGGCGGTTCTGAGAGGATTTGCGGGGTTGTAGTGCTATTCCCGGATCGAGCTGGTGCCGACCAAAAGCTAAGGCACACCATATAGGTTGTTGGATTGCTAACCCAAGTCTAGCTGATGCAGACTAAAATATAGGCAACACAGCAAGAAACGTAGGCTTATTAGACGTGATATCCTTGGAAAACGCTACTCTGTTAGAAACTGTTCTGTGATTCTTCTGCAAAAAGGCGGGAAGTAGGACAGAGAAGCTGATAGAATCATAATTAGATTTACCAGAGTAACGTTGCAATATTCATAGTTTCAACCTCAAACTAAGCCCACGACCTCTTCCATTCCTGAAAACGATGTATTCGGATTAGGTGAACCAATTGATCACTACAGATAGCGGGAAGCTGACTATGCGACGTCCCGGTAGTATGTGAATGTACATTAAACGGGACATTAGTCGCGGGTTGAAGAGACAGAGAGTGTGATTAAACGGTATATTCAAATCTAATATAGCGCTGTTAAATTTCGAAGTTCAGGTTCGGTCGTTATGCTTTAATAACGGTGTATAGTGTATATCGAGGGTATAAAAGCCTTATCGCAGGATGGTGCTGGTCGATTAAACAAACAGCGATCCGATACAGATCAGGTATACAAACACGTTACCTTGTATGTATTATTGTTTGTTTGTCTGTCTACGTTTTGTTTGTATGTGCACAGTATTAGAACACGCCGCGGTGCTTTATTGAGTTAAGAACCGGCTGATATCGCGCCGAGCATTGGGAAACGAGTTAACGTTATACAGGGAATAACATTGGGGTGCAACTCACGCGACAAACTAGAATAGTGATTTCCGGAACCAACAAAACCGGCCCACGTGAACGACCATTTGGGAATTGTAGTTTTATCGTTTCTGTTTGTTTACGTTTCACATATGCACAGGCTCGTTCATTCGGGTACAAAACGCTGGTTTTAGGTGAATTCCAGGCTATGGAGAGCTCGTGGAAAAGTACTGCATGGATTGCAAATCGTTATTTCTGAGGTGAATGAGAACGCGTGAACGTCGCTTGGAGTAATGACGTCATACAAATGTGCGCCATGAAGTTATGATTTTGATATGAAACTATCCATGGACTAACGTGAAGTTTAATATGCCCGAGGCCGAGGGTATATGAAATCCACGTGTAGTATCTGTTTTATTTGTATGTGTATGTACGCGCTGCTATTAGAGCGTGCCGTGTTACTGTAGCGAGATGAGTTGGAACACACAAGCGTGTTTACTCTGAGGATCCAACCTGAGCACAACAGCTTTTTCCGGTAAGTATGAAAATCCTAATATAGCTGCATGACATAACTATCTTCTCATTTGCAGTGAATTACAACTATCTCAGATCACTTGAGTGTTTATTTTGCTTTAATGTACACGTTATAAGTCACATAAAGCTAACCTCAATGCCTGTTTCAAATTTGTAATGTATCTGTGGGCGTGCCGGTAGGCTCGCTCCTCATAAATAGGTTTCTATATCTTAGAATGTGCACAAGGCTAGTGATAAGGCAAACATGCTATGTTTATTCAACTAATCATTTCTATCACAATTTATGAGTAACACACTTACTCCCAGTATATGCGATTAGACTTTATAAGCTTTTACAATTATGAATGATCGTAGAGGAGTGGGAAATTAACATGTTTTTTGTGTTTACAGGAGAGGCAGACTGATTTAACTCTAAATTGAATTACAGAGCAGTGTTTAAACACTCACTCGTATCACAAAAGACATACTACATTGAAACTCCAGTGATTTGCATGTCAACACAAGATTCAACCGAAGATGGTGTGGAGCTGAAAGACAATCGATTGACCATTTAAAACAAATCTGCATCCAAACACCCACATGTAAATTTTGTTTTACAGAAACAAAGCTATTCAGAGTGGGCACTCGAAAACCACAGGGTAGGGCATGAGTGAGACAAAGCAAATGCCTGCACTCTGACCACACGCTTGGTGGACTCACCTGACAATGGATAACAACAGGGAACCACAAAACGCATTGAATGCAATGTTTTAAAACAAACATGCCCCCTTCATTTAATTAACATGAATCAGACACAGGTGATGAATTTGCAGTCATGAAAGGCTACCTTATTTCCCATACTAACAGAATAACTAACCATTTGTTTTCATCTCTCTCTTTTCAAGAAGGCACACGAATTAGAGAAGTGCCCAAAATGAAAGATTAATGATGAAAATAACATAACTTGCATACTATCTTCTCCTTCTATCCTCTGCTTATAACCACTAAATCCTTCTATTTCAAGTACTTTCCATGACTGCAAATATCAAAACCACCAATTGGGGCACAATTATCAACATGTACAAGGTGTATATTTACATTGGTCATTTAACTGACACTTTTATCCAAAGCGACTTACAAGTTCTGTGCGACAGGTCATCAGGAAGGGCACAACTCTATCAGCTGAGTAACAATGTTCATCAAAGTGTTGAGTGCTACAGTGTAGGTTAGTTTATTAGGACAAACGCATGACATTAAAAGGGAACTATCTTATAAATGGCCTTTTTGAGTGTTTAGCATTGTTTCCTAGCTATGTGAACTTATATTAATATGATCTATGTCTCAAAATTCTCATATTGGCGCATTCTTCCAATTCTCCTCTCACAATATTCACCCTCACTGAACTGAGTCGTTTGAAAATGTGCCTATATGTGATGTCATATAGTCACCGCTGCATGTTAATGTTCAGCAGGCGGCGCAGGCCACACAGTGGTTTAGGAGCCCAGGCTCAAAACAGCTCGAGATCTTGAGTTAGAAAAATGCTGTTTTTGAGGACTTGATTAGAAATACAAAACAATGAATTAAAAAAATATATATATTACAGAGGTGTTCCATAGACTCACAGGAATTGTGTAAAAGTGCCCAAATAGTGAAAGAAATAGTAAAATAGTTCCCCTTTAAGGTTAGTTAGGGTTAGAAATGATTTTTATCAGTTGCAAAAATGCACATGATATATTATAGGATAATTGAATTAATGCTACTTAAGAGTAGACGAGAAAACAAATGATTGTTTTTCATGTAAAATTAACTGCCTAGAGGTTTTTGTTTGTGTTTTCCCCATGCTAAATTATGACGAGCCACACTGAGACGTGAAGAACGACCGAGAAGTCATGGCGAGGTAAGTATCTTGAAGAAGCACACCATTGTACGAGGCGTGAGGTAAGGTCAACTTCAATTTGACATCACAGATTATAATGATAAAAAGAAATGTTTCTGATTCCATGCAAAGATCGGATCCAAACGATATCAAATGCATGATGGTATTACACAATGAATTGAATTAACCCTAAATGATTTTCCTCTTTAGCAGAAAGGCGTTGAATCATTTATGTGAGGAGGTTTTCTAAGGCAATTTTCATCATCCTCAGATCATAAATTGGTGAGAGGACAAGACGAGTGAGACGACGCGTGACCTGAACCACGAACGACGGCGGGACCAGGCAAGGAGGAACACAACCCAGAGACCAGGGCGACCCACGGCAACAGAGGGCCACGAGGGACGCCGCCAAAGAGCTACGGACACACCTGAGAGAGCCGCCATCCAACCCAGCCCACACGACACAGACGTCCCCAAAGGAAGGGGAACAGACACAGAAAGGACGACATGCTGCGCCACCCCGGCGGCCTACGACAGACCAAGGCCATGTGTATCTCCACCATCCGTGTGAGAGAGAGCGTCCGGCAAACCTTCGCCCTCCACTAAGCGGTACCGCGATAACAAGGAACGGAAGGCCGACCATGTCTCTGGGCCTGATAAAGGCCAAGCGTGAGCACAGCAGCAGATGAAGAGCAACACAGGCTCCAGGAGGGGAAGCTACAGCGTCCCCGTGGACGACCACCCCACCACTCACAATAACCCTGTGACCTGTGACGAGATACACAAGGAGTGGATGGCGACCTGAACACACGAGAAACGCCTAACACTTGCAGTAAAATAGGCCTAGCACACATTGTTCACATTGTTATATTTTTTTTAGATTACTGTCTTACTGTCTGGCGCTGCCACACGATAGACTCACAGAAACATCAACTGAATGTACGATACATTCAACACACATCAAGACCACCACAGAAGGACGCACCCCTGGCAGAGAACAGCTTGTCAACAGCGAAGCAACATCTGGCAGATTCATGCCTTCACAAACAAGAACTGTTTCACAAAGTTCATATGTATCTGGAAAATTATTAACTAAGAATATTATGAAATACAATCAATAAGATTGCATTAACCAATTTTATAATAACAATAAGGAATGATCACAGAGTCACATCGCAAATTATATTGTTAGACAGTGCAGAACCAGTTGGTTTGTTCCAAGACACCAAGTTTTGTTTTGACCATTGATAGTATGCACCACAGAACAATGCATAACGATTATCATAATCACCTTTTATATCAGTTTTTTATACAAACCACTAGGTTAACGGTTTTTAAATTGTTATACATTAGCCACTAGTTTAATGCCTATTTGTAAATCCTATTCCTAATAATTATGCACACGATTTTGTGTTTTCACCCTGTGCACTCTGACCACACAGAGACAGTGTTCACATGTATTTAATTGGGTTATTACTATGTCTGTATGTACAACCATGATCTTAGCTCCCATAGATATTATCATGAAGACACATAGTTACCACTTAAATGTCTGAGTCACGACGTGAGCGACTGGAGCCAAGCCAAGATAAGCACAACCAGAGCTTCTAATGATTATGTTATTTGGTGTTTGATATCAGAGTTGAGGACCACTCATTGATATAGGTATTTGAGTGGCTAAATCAGACCATTATTAATAAAAGAAAAGGGTGATATTCCCACATCCCACATCTCTGATATCAAAATAACACAGACTTTAGTCCAGTCAATCATGTCTGTAAATAGTTCTATTTTAAACTGTTATGCCAACCAACAGATCACATTGGCCAAAATGTTCATTATTTTAATTGTTTTCTATTTCATTCATTATCTGATAACCGATGGATTACATCGATCCCAGTCTTTTACCATATCTATTCACTCTTCAATATTTTACCTGTTCCAAATAATCCTGGTATAATATATATTAATCTCACCCACATTATAATAGAGAAAAGTGAGTAACTGTGGAATAATATATTGATTCCCCAACTCTCATGTAAAGACATCCCCCAATACATTAATCTCACCCACATTATAATAGAGAAAAGTGAGTAACTGTGGAATAATATAATGCCCTCATGTAAAGACATTCCCCTCCCGTTTCTCCCCTATCCTGTGTCCCCCCCCCCCCCCATTTGACCTATCAAATGGGACCACCCCCCCCCCCCCTTTTAACTATATAATGCTCCTCCCAACAACATTCCAGGTCTCTTTACCTGGGTCATTTCAGCTGATCACCTGGGGCGAGAGCCTCAGCCATTCTCTCTAAATACTATGTGTATATTTCTATCTCTTTGGTTAATAAACCTTTGTTATTAACTGAACCTCGGTTGACTGAGAACATTCTTCTTCAGGATATCCACAAATATCCCACATATCCCACAGAGGGTATTGAAGGCCACAACAAGTACAAAGCCAGGTTCGTAGCTATATGTTTAAATACTGAAGGAGGGTACTCCATGTTTAAATATGGAAGGAGGGTGGCTACATGCTTAAATGCAGGAGGAGGATACTCCAGGTTTAAATACAGAAGGAATAGATTCCAGGTTTAAATACCTGAGTGGATTCCATGTTTAAATACAGAAATTGATTCTATGTTTAAATACAGAAGTGGATGATTTACCATATTCAAAATGATTTAATGATGTGGAAAAGATCCTGAAACGTTTTGACTGATGTAAAAAAATTACAGATAAGCTGTGGGTAGCCTCATTTATTTGACAACATGTACTCGCCCTGACCTATGTTTTGTAGTGAGTAAATTGTCACAGCATTTTGTTGACCCCACAGAGTAGCATTGGATTACAGCAAAACATGTTTTTCGTTATCTCAAAGGTACAGCAGACAAACAGCTGTGTTTCAGAAAGGGCAGCGAGGGCTTAGGGCTTAAAGCCTACAGTGGCACTATCAACTTGTGAAGCCGAATATATGGCTCTAGCTATGACAATACAGGAATGTATTTATCTAGAACAACTGCTCGAAGGGATGGATACCTATGTATATATGAAGACTGTTGTTTATGAGGACAACCAGGGAACCATTGTGATTGCTAGAAACCCTGTGTGCCGGCATAGAGGTAAACATGTCGATATAAAATATAATTTCATCAGATCTGTCATCAGAGAAGAAAGAATGACATGGTAGCAGACACTATGACGAAACCTGTTTCAGGCCACGTGAGCGGATCGGCGCGGCCGAGAAATCCGCTCTTCGCTCTTTAAAGCTTGGTCCGCTCCGCTAATCGCTCATGTTGACCCCGCCCCCAAGTCGCTCTCCGCTCGCTCCCCGCTCACCTTGAATCGATCGCTCCCCGCTGCCCGCGCCAGGTCGCTCGGCATTTTTTTTTTTTTTTTTTGGAGCATGGTGTAAATTAGCTCAAACTACAACAGTCTACACCCCCTGGGCCCCTTAACAATTGTTTGTATTGAGCCGCATTGTAATTGTACCCATTCTGCAATGTTAAATAACATTGTTTATCCATTCACTAGCTCCATTAAGCGATGATAGGCTAGCCGAGCCACAATGCTATGGTCGCTGCCATTAACGTTAGCATGTAAGCTAACGACAACAACAATGGCGTCGATACTTTTTCTGCAGCTCGACCCTACTCAGTGAAGGAGGAGGAGTGAAGCCTGAACCGGATATCACAGGTTCACCCTTCTCATTGATTGAAAATGGCCTTCATGTTTGTACATCGCCATCTGTTGCTTTGGCATTGTACTGCATGTATATTACATCAACAGTGTTAAACCACTGTGAGCGGCCTGGAGTGGATTGGAGCGGAGGAGAACTCTCGCTCCGGACGTCGCGCCGACTCATTTTAAAACCCACTCCTCGCTCACGTCAAAACCGGCCGCTCCGCGCCCCGCGCCGCTCACGCTCCGATCCGCTCACATGCACTGACCTGTTTACAAACTGAAATTGCTTAGATATTTTGTAGACGTGATCTCAAGAAGGTGCTGAATGAGCTCAGTAAACTTTTCTTGTCTGGTAAATTTTAGCATGGTGTTATTCACCGTCAAAGATGAAAAAATAAAAAAAATAAAAATAAAGTGTATATTCTCCTTTGCTTCATTACAATTTACTCAAGCCTAGTAACAGACACAATATTTCTGATATGGGAATACATTCCCTGAGATCCATAGATATCCCTAGATACCAAGAACATGCAAATGGACCTTGTAGAAGTGGAGCAATCTTCCATTTACTTAGGTATGTATTTTAGGCGAATTCTCAGAAAATATGGTGCTATAGATAAAATGTGTATGTAGAGTAATTGTTGAGAGAGAGTAGGCAATGCGTTGAGTTGATGCGGTTATGTGTTTTCTTCCTTTGGGATTCACTAAAAACACAGCATCTCATGCACCATGTCCAGTGGGCTGTTGAGGTGGGACATGAGGTCCAATGAGGTTAGGGTTAGGGAGAGATAATGTAGGGTTGGGTTTATATATGAGGTACCAAGTTTTAAAGGGGTCCTATTGTGAAAATTGCCTTTTCCTGTGTGCTGTATACAGCACTGCTTACAGAATGAGGGATTGGCCCAACACTGAGAACATATTAAATATGTGCATTGTGCCTTTGCTGCAGTTCAGTTGTGACAAGAACCCTTCCACTTGAAACGAGACATTCACAATTGCAGCCACAGTCTTTGTACGATATGATAAGATATGAGTGAAAATAAATGGCGGCTTGTGTGTAAAGCTTCTCTTTTCTACCTTGAAGTTTAACCTAATATATGTTTCTGACAAAACTTTTAATGACAAGGTTGCTATGCTATGGCTGGATCTCGAGTCATATACAGGCTGCTTTTGTATATAAGAATTTGTTCTTAATTGCTTGCCTGGATAAATAAAAAATTAAAAAATATATATATTTGATCTGCAACGTTTAGTCTGAAAGTTGAATCTGAATTTTGTTTGACGGTACAGGCTTGCTAGATGCTAGATGCACGATAATTATCGTATTTGTACGATAAAAGCAACTCACTCGTTACAGCCACAGAATCAGCCTGTTGAGAACAGGACTGAAACAATGCATAATCTGAGAATTTTTTTTAGCAAAAAACTTCAAAGACATGTTTAGGGGACCTCAAAGACCTATAATAACTTGTTGAAAAGGACAAAAAAAATCACCGTTTAAGGGAGTTCTGTCTACCTTTGCCTGCTGAGCCTAACAAGCAGCATTAACACATGTAGTTAGAAATACATACCCTCTGTGTCTTAACAAAATGCAATTAACACATCTTAAACTAGCGGGGAGACAAGCCCAGTAATTATCAATCGCAAACACTCAAGGCCATAAACCTCATTATGCTCTGTTTAAAGCAAGATGATGGCAACGGAAAATAAATAAATAAATAAAGTTGGAATATCTGTCAGGAGCTCTCCGCCGTCATAAATAATTGCTTGCGATACGTTCCGATTTGTGTTTGGACATCGTTAAATTCCGTCTTACATAGTTGGTTCAAATCCAAGCCTTGGGTCCTTTTATTGCATGTCATCCCCACATGTGCGCTTCTACTCCTCTTTTGAGCACAGGAGCCTATTTAAACGTCGCCTGGCATGCTGTTGACTTAGTACAGGCCAAGGGCGTAGGTTTGGTTTTAAAATTAGGGGGGGGGGTATTTTAAGCAGGGGTCTGGGGGACCTCGCCCCGGAAATTCAAACACTTCATCTCCTATATTCTGGTGTACTTTTCTGCACCAATTTGTCCCTTTTCTACAACAATTTATGGTGGACATTTTGAATATATGGTGAATATAATGCAGTAAGGCTCTCAGGCAATCATCAACTATATTTTCTAATTTACCTCTTCTCAATTTTCCTTGTTGCAACCCCCCTATAACTATGGAAGGTACAGGCCATTTCATTACGCCAGTTACGCATGTAACTAGGTGACTTAGACTAGAGCACAAGACCTACAGTACACTTGTGCAATGTACCTCGGTAGAACTTATGGAGACACATCTACTGGTAGCTTCTTTTGGAGAAGGACATGCATGACATGCACTGGCGAGGCAACAGTGGCTCAGAGGGTAGAGCGGTTGTCTGGTAATTGAAAGGTTCTCGGTTTGTGTGTCGAAGTATCCTTGAGCAAGACACTTAACCCCCAACTGCTCCCAATGAGCAGGTTGGCACCTTGCATGTTCGCCTCTGCCCTGAATGTGTGAGTGAATGTGTGAATTTGTGAATGTGAGCCAAAAGTTGTAAAGTGCTTTGGATAAAAGCGCATCCATTTACTATAAAAAAAACAGCCAGTTGAGGGGATGCAGCAACAGTGCTAAGTTTCACAATACTAATGCGATCAGTGACATTATGACCTAGTCGACATCATGTCAGACAATATAGTTTATAGCCAAAAACCATATTAGAAATCTAGGAGTTATCTTCGATAGCGATTTAAGCTTTAATAACTGCACCAGCAATGTATGTAAAACAGCTTATTATCACCTAAGGAATATTTATAAGGGTTGTGATACTATTTCTATTGTTGACAGTGAAAAACTCATTCATGCTTTTGTGATCAGCAGACTGGACTATTCTAATGCACTTTTATCTGGTTTACCCAAGAAGTCCAGTAAGACCCTACATTGAGTTCAGAATGCAGCTGCTAGAATTGTAACATGCACAAAATGAGGGATGATATTACACCTGCACACAGATCCTTTCATTGGCTGCCCATATCTTTTAGAATTGATTTTAAGATTATTTTATTAGTTTTTGAACGTCTTCATGGTCTTGCCCCACTTTACCTTAGTGACATGATGGCAGTGTTGTAGTCGAGTCACTAAATCTCGAGTCCGAGTCTAGTCTCGAGTCCAAGTCCGAGTCACCAAAGAAGAGCTTGAGTCGAGTCCCCATTTCCCTAGTCCGAGTCCGAGTCCAAGTCATCAAGGTTGAGTCCACTCCACTCTGGCAGTCAAAGAGCTGACATACAAATAAAAAAAGGTCTACATTAAACATAAATGACACAGCGGTCACCATTTCAAAGGGAGTTTATTTACTTTGTGACACAATAGAATGCCTCTCCTGGAACCATCACCTTATCGCGGTGGAGAGGTTTGCGTGTCTTTAGGATCCTGAGAGCTATGTTGTCTGGAGCCTAGTGCTCCTGGTAGGGTCACCCACGACAAACTGGTCTCAGGTGAGGGAACAGACGAAGAATGGTTCAACCACTGCCCGGTGGGCCTGAGAGGGCAAAGGGCTAAGGGAGCAATACCCTGACAAAAAAAGCACCTCTAGGTGGGCCAATCACCCGCTTAGTGGAACAAAATGATTACAGAAATATTCATGGAAAATACACAGCAAAGTTTGGACGTGGAAGGTGTCTCTCCCCAGACAAGTATGGTGCTGGACAACTCAAGCCGAAAGGACGTTGCCCAGCTGATCCCCCTTCTCACAACTAAACACATTACAAAGATCGGCTCCTGGAACATTCGAATATTGTACCAAGCCGCTAAAGCCGCCAATATAGCGTCGGAAATGAAACAGTACAACCTTTCTTTAATAGGACTCAGTGAAACAAGATGGACTCAATCAGGAAAAGCACAACTTTCAAGTGGAGAAACAATAATATACTCAGGTCATGAGCAAGACAATGCCCCACACACAGAGGGAGTAGGACTCATACTCTGAAGAGAAGCAGCTAGGTCCCTCATGGAGTGGGAGGCAATAAATGCATGCATCATCCACAGCTAGATTTTTCACCAAAAGTAAAAAAAATCACAATCATACAGTGCTACGCACCCACTAACGAGGCAGAACAGCAAGCAAAAGATAACTTCTACGATATACTGCAGCAAGTCATCAACCGGCAGAAAAAGAAAGACATCATCATCCTGACAGGAGACTTCAATGCAAAAATAGGACAAGACAACACAGGAAAAGAGCAAGTAATGGGCAAACATGGTCTAAGGGAAATGAACAACAATGGTGAACAATTCACAGACTTCTGCGCATTCCAAAACCTGGTCATAGGAGGCAGCGTCTTTCCGCACAAAAGAGTTAAAGCCACATGGATTTCACCGGACAACAAAACAGAGAACCAGATTGACCATATATGCATCAGACAGAAATTCAGGAGATCCCTCCAAGACGTCAGAGTGAAAAGAGGAGCTGATGCAGCTACAGATCACCACCTCCTGATAGGAACTCTCCGGTTAAACTCAAGAAATTCACCAACACAGCAAAAAAAAGTCAGTACAAGGTACAATGTCAGCCTCCTCCAAGATCAGAACACCAGAGAGACATTTAAAATCAGCCTCTCAAACCGGTTCCACCCCCTGAGCCAACTGGAAGAACATCAATCCATCAATGAAGGTTGGCAGAACATGAAGAGGGCATGGACGGAGACATGTGAGGACACATGTGGGATGAAGACAAGGCACCACAAGGAGTGGATGACAGGAGAAACACTACAGAAAATTCAGACTCGCAAACAAGCCAAAGACACTCTCAACAATAGTCGCACAAGAGCTGCAAAAGTAAAAGCACAACAAGACTACACCACGGCAGACAAGCGGGTAAAAAGGAGCATCAAGAACAACAAAAAACAATTCATCAACAACCTGGCAACTCAAGCAGAAGAAGCAGCAGCTCAACACAACATGAGGGAACTCCACGATATCACAAGGAAACTGGCTAATAAACGCAAAACTCCGGACAGACCAATATTAGACAAAGAAGGAAAAACACTCACAAAGCAAGAGGCTCAGCTGAAGAGATGGGCAGAACATTTCAGAGACATACCTAACAGACCCAAACCGAAAGCGCTAGCCAACATCCATCCAGCGGTACACTCCCTACCAGTCAATACCAACAAGCCCAATAAACAAGAAATAAAAAAGGCCATTCAAAAACTGAAAAACAATAAAGCACCAGGACCTGACGGAATACCCCCAGAGGCCATAAAAGCAGACCCAGAAATGGCAACAACACTACTCCACAAACTCTTTGGACAGATCTGGGATGAAGAAAAGGTGTCAAGCGACTGGGCAGAGGGATACTTGGTGAAGCTCCCCAAAAAAGGCAACCTGAAGGACTGTAACAACTACAGGGGCATCATGCTCACATCTGTGACAGGGAAGATTTTGAGCAGGATCATCCTGGAAAGACAGAGAAGAAATCCGAGAAGAACAAGCGGGTTTCCGACAGGACAGATCCTGTACAGATCACATTGCCACCCTCTGCATTATCATAGAACAGACCCTGGAATGGAACACATCTCTCCACCTCACATTCATCGACTTCCACAACGATGCTCCATACACATGGAATACCCTGCAAAAGACTCTAAAGCTCGGAACATTCCCGTCATTCATGGAGTTTAAAGGCATTGCACTTGACCTATGTACTGAATCATGTAATTGTTTTTAATCCATCATTGTAGTAATTGTAATTCATTGTAATTATTAACTGTTATGATATTTGTGTCCTTTGTTAACTCGTCATCACTGTAAATGAGGGAAACCTCAGTGCTTTCACGAGTATAAATAAAGGTTTGAAATGAAAATGAAACAAAGCATTCGACAGTCTAGACAGAGACACTATATGGAAACTCATGGCACATTACGGTATCCCAACGAAGTTCATAAGCATCATCCAACAGCTGTACCTACAATCATCCTGCAGAGTAATACACAACGGCCAGCTCACAGACAGCTTTACAGTAGAGACAGGAGTCAGACAGGGCTGCCTACTGTCCCCTTTCCTCTTTATTCTGGCAGTCGACTGGATCATGAAAAAAACCACAGCCGAACAAAATCTGGGCATTCAGTGGACAATGTGGTCTCAATTAGAGGATTTGGACTTTGCCAATGACATAGTCCTCCTCTCACACACACAAACACAAATGCAGACCATACTCACAAAACTTGCCACAATTGCAGCTACCACAGGACTACACATCAATAAAGCAAAAACAAAGGAGATGAAGATGAACCACAATTTAGAAGAGGCTGTACAACTGCACGGAGAGGCACTGGACGAGGTGGACACCTTCACATACCTGGGAAGCATCGTGGGGAAGGACGGAGGCAGCGACAAAGACATCAAAGCAAGAATAGGGAAGGCAAGAACAGCATTTGTAATACTGAAGCAAACATGGAATTCAAACCACATCTCCACAAAGACCAAACTCTGCATCTTCAACACCAATGTCAAATCAGTTCTATTATACGGAGCAGAAACATGGAGAACCACAAAAGCAACCTCAAACAAACTGCAAACCTTCATAAACAGATGCTTACGACACATCCTGGGAATCTACTGGCCAAACATCATCACAAACGAACAGCTCTGGAAAACCACTCAACAAGAACCACTTGAAACCCTAATCAAACGCAGGAAATGTGGCTGGATTGGACACACCCTGAGAAAACCATCCTCCAACACAACCATAACCTGGAACCCACAGGGGAAGAGAAAGCCAGGAAGACCCAGAGACAGCTGGAGAAGGTCTGTCGAGGCGGATCTCAAGGAAGAAAGAACATCATGGAAGGAAGCAGAGAAAATCGCCCAACACCGAACAAGCTGGAGAGAGTTCATGAATGACCTATGCTCCCCAAAGAGCAAAAGGGTTTAAGTCAAGTAAGTCGTGACACAATAGACAAACAAATGCACTAGCCATCTATATCTTATGCCAAATTATCAGGTCCTATTACAATTTTGTTTATAAAATAATCAATTACTACAACACTGCATGGTGGTAAGGTATAGTCACTTAGGTCATCCAACAGAAATGAGCTGCTCATCCTTAGAACCCAGATGAAAAGCAGTGAGTTGGCTTTTGGTTCATATGGCCCAAAACTCTGGAACTCACTCCCTGAAAGCCTTCGGGCCACCACCACTGTTAGTAGCTTTAAAAATAAACTTAAAATCACATATTTTTACTGCTGCTTATGGTTTGATTTGTTTTGGTTCTTTGACATTTTTGTGTACAGCACAAAATGTACTATATAAATAAAGTGTATTATTATTATTAAATTATAAAAAAAATTATCCTACAAAACAGATATACTATGTACAAGCCCTGAAATACAACTCTTCACATACATATATACACAGTACAAATTATGTATATTTTCAACAATTTTATACAACTCCCTTGAATCGGTGGAACATGTATATTTAGGTTCCAGTCTAAATACAAATTGTATTATTTATTTTCCAGCATCTCTTTATTCCCTTGTATTGAACATGGTGTTTTCAACACAACTTTGAAATTGATTACTTCCTTCCCTGCCTGGTTACCCCACACACCCAAGAGTAAAAACCTTTGGGGAGTACATGAGGTTAGCAGTGTTCCTGGCTCCAAAAAGCACAGCTAATTGATTAATCAATGCAAATTGATCCCACAGTGACATCATTGAGGGATAAGCAATTCTGAACAGCTTGTTTAGGCTTGCTAATGTGAAGACTTCAAACCCATGGCTAAACGGTGAGGAGAAGAAAGCCAAAGGCCGGACCAGCACTCTCAGATAAAAAAAAATAAATGTAATGGCAGCCTATAGTACAGACATGTTTCGGAACAGATGTTCCATCTTCAGTGTAATAGGCTAGCAGTGATAGCTTGTAAAAATGGGAGCTATATACCATGTGGGCAGGAAGTGACATCATAGAGGTGAGCTTGGGAATGCTAGTCAACTTTGACCTCCAGAGTAAGGACTTGATAATGTAGCATGTTGAAAACAAATATATACCAGAAACTTAAATAAGCCAATAGCAAACACAAAATTCTATAAGCAAACAACAACAACAACAACAACAACAGAAGGAAAACTTTTCACCATTCGTAAAATAATAGTAATGATAATATACTCATGATAATGTGGCAACCCCAAGCCACCCCTGGGCTTGGTGATTGATGGGCGCTATGTGGCGACCCAATGGCTGGGCGCTGCCCATGTTTGGGCGTCCGCTTCCGGACGCACCTGTCACTACATACCCATCAGAGTGATTACCTGATTAGCGAATCACGGCGCGGTGCGCCTGTTGGAGAGGGGGGACTTAATGGAGCCGAGGAGCCTCCTCTCAGCCCCCCGTAGCAGCGCAAGGCAAAAGGCCACAGAGCGGAGACGCCGCCCGGCCGACAGCAAACCGTTATTATTTGACTAAGAAAATAAAGAGTATGATTTTGGGAACTGCAACCTGTCTGTGTGTTGTTTATTCTGCCACCCCTACACCTGGAATTGCCACAGTGGTGGAGAATGCGGGCATAGTCTACTGGCAATCAGGGGTGCAGAATAAACAACAATAGACTTTATCAGAATAGAATAAAAGAAATTAAAAAAAAATATATATATATATATATATAAATTTAATAACGGAAAAAGCATGGACGCGCTGGTGCAGCAGCTTGTACAGGCGAGCATGGAACAACAGACCCGGCACGAAGAGGCCCTGCACGAACAGAGGAAACAGACGGGGATGATCCACGCGGAGCTCCAGCGGATGGCCGCTCACCGGCAGGAGGAAGGGGCCGCCGGGACGCGGCCTAACCGCGGGCGCTTCATCCCCAAGCTGACGGAGCAGGAGGATATAGAAGCCTATCTCCTGGCGTTTGAGCGCACCGCCGGCCGGGAGGGCTGGCCCGAAGACGACTGGGGGGGACTGCTGGCCCCCTTCCTGTCGGGTAATGCACAAAAGGCCTACCAGGACCTGCCACCGGAGCAAGCCGGGAACTACACTCGGCTAAAGCAGGAAATTCTGTCCCGGTACGGCCATAGTCTGCAGTCCCGCGCGCAGCGGTTCCATGACTGGGTGTATGACGCACAGGCCTCCCCGCGCTCCCAGATGCACGACCTGGTCCGCACAAGCCGAGCCTGGCTAATGACTGACCCCGGAGGGCCCACGGTTTTGGAACGGATTGTTATGGACCGCTTTGTCAGAGCCCTCCCCTATGACTCGAAGAAGCAGGCGAGTCAAGCGGACCCCCGCTCCGTGGAGCAGCTGGTGAATATTGTGGAGGCCCACCAGGTAACGCGGGAGTTACTCAAAGGGGGGCGAGGGGAAAAGCCAGAGCGGCCGAGAACAAGGAGGGGTCCCGACGAGCCCAGCCCAAGGGGCCGGGTAGGGAACGCAGGTGAGCCCGAACTACCCCGAAGAAGACCGCTGTTCGACCAGGACCAAAGACGCTGCTACGACTGCGGCGAGCCCGGGCATCTCTCGTGGAACTGCCCAGGCCGGGATGTGTCCATGCCATCGGCGGCAGCTTCAGACCCCCGCGGAAAGACGTGCAACTATGGCGCAGCCTGTTGGGCCCATAAGGAAACATCGGCGACACTTTTACCCGTGCGCGTCAACGACAAAGATGCCGTAGCGCTCCTGGACTCGGGTAGTGCCATAACGCTGGTTCAGCCCCATTTGGCACACTGCGACGCAGAGGCTCCGCAAGTGTCAGTGTCCTGTGTGCACGGGGACACAAAGTTGTATCCTACAGCGCCGATCACCCTGACAACCACCAAGGGGGTCTGCTCGATGACAGCCGGCGTCATACCTAACCTGCCGGTAGCGCTGCTGATTGGTCGAGACTGCCCCCTGTATCGCCAGCTGTGCTCAGCCGTCATCTCCCCGCGCACCCCACCCTCTACGGGTAAACCGAGGAAGAAGAAAGGGTTACGTCAGCCGAAGGTGTGTGCTCTGAACGTAACGGGGAGTGAGACTGAGACGGCCTCAGATGTAGGTGACGACGCGCCGGAACCCCTGGATATACCGGGGAGTGAGACAGAGACGGCATCAGGTGTGGGTGACGACGCGCCAGCGCCCCAAGCGGGCCCCGAGACGGATAACAGTGACGAGGACCCCTTCGCGGAGTTCCCCCAGGCGGACGAGGTGGGGAGGGACCTGGCGGGTCAGTTCGGAACGGCCCAGCTGGAAGACCCAAACCTAACGCAGGCCCGGGCGAATATCAAGACCATAGATGGAAATCCCGTGGAGGGGGTGAGTAACCTGCCATATCCTCACTTTGCAATAAAAAGACAATTGCTGTACCAAGTTGTAAAAAAGAATGATGAGGTTAGGGATCTATTGCTGGTACCGAAGTTCTTTATTCCCACTGTACTCCAGCTGGCGCATTCACATATCCTCGGAGCGCACCTGGGCGTGGACAAAACCATGGAGCGCATAAGGGCGCGTTTCCATTGGCCGGGCATGAAGAGAGCGGTAGAGGACTATTGCCGGAGCTGCCCAGAGTGTCAACGCGCAGCACCAAAGGTACAATATAAAAGTCCTCTGATCCCGCTGCCCATCATTGAGACCCCATTCTCAAGAATTGCCCTCGACGTAGTGGGCCCTCTAGTTAAATCGTCCCGAGGCCACCAGTATATACTGGTAATCATAGATTATGCTACCCGTTACCCCGAAGCCATCCCGTTACGCACGGTGACGGCCAAAATTGTGGCACGGGAGCTCTTTCATTTGTTTAGTCGGGTGGGAATTGCCGACTCTATTCTCACGGATCAGGGCTCGTGCTTTATGTCGCGGGTCATGAAAGAAATGTGCAAACTAATGAAAGTGGAACAGCTACGAACCTCCATATACCATCCACAGACGGATGGACTGTGCGAGCGCTTTAACAAGACCCTGAAAAGCATGCTAAGGAAGGTGATGGAGAAGGATGGGAAGAATTGGGATCAGTTGTTGCCCTTTCTGATGTTCTCTGTGCGTGAGGTCCCACAGGCCTCCACTGGCTTCTCGCCATTTGAGCTGCTCTACGCCCGCAAGCCGCGGGGTCTCCTGGACATCGCAAAGGAGATTTGGGAGGAACAGCCGTCGCCCCACCGGTCTCTCATAGAGCATGTGCAGGTAATGAGAGACAGGATGAAGGCGCTCTGGCCAGTGGTGAGAGAACACATGCAACAGGCCCAAGACGCACAGAAGCGCATTTATGACCGGGGCGCACAGCCACGGGAGTTTAATGTGGGGGACCGAGTCCTAGTACTGGTACCGACAGCAGAGTGCAAATTCCTAGCCAAATGGCAGGGACCCTACGACATAATCGAGAAAGTGGGTCCCGTCAACTACAAGGTCCACCAGCCCGACCGTAGGAAGCATCGACAGTTATACCATGTTAACCTGTTGAAGAAATGGCATGCCCGGGATGTGTTGCTCTCGCCCCCCCCTCTTCCCACTTTTGCGCAGCAGGTGGCAGAGGCGGCCGATGTTCCCATCGGGGAACAGTTGTCCCCGACCCAACGGCAGGAGCTTCGGGAGCTGGTCCAACAGAACCGGGACGTGTTCTCGGCCACGCCGGGCCGCACCACATTGGCCCAGCACCACATCATTACCAGCCCGGGAGACAAGGTAAAGCTGAAGCCCTATCGTATCCCAGAGGCAAAAAGAGAGGCAGTCAGAAGAGAAGTGCGGGTCATGCTGGAGATGGGAGTAATTGAGGAGTCTCATAGCGGGTGGTCCAGTCCTATTGTTTTAGTGCCAAAACCCGACTCAACAACCAGGTTCTGTAATGATTTCAGGAAGCTTAATGAAATTTCAAAGTTTGACGCCTATCCCATGCCTAGAGTGGATGAGCTCATTGACAGACTGGGCCTGGCCAGATTTATCACGACACTAGACCTAACGAAGGGTTATTGGCAAGTCCCTCTGGCCCCCGCCTCAAGGGAGAAGACGGCTTTCTCCACCCCAGATGGGCTGTTCCATTATAAAGTTCTCCCGTTTGGCCTGCATGGGGCGCCATCTACCTTTCAGAGGCTGATGGACAGAATACTACGGCCCCATCGGGAGTATGCAGCCGCATATCTCGATGACATTATCATCCACTCGTCAGATTGGGACACCCACCTCCAAAAGGTGAGAGCGGTGTTGGGGGCCCTCCGGGAGGCGGGTCTCACCGCCAACCCAAAGAAATGCAGGCTGGGATTAGAAGAGGCAGAGTACCTGGGGTTCACAATAGGCCGGGGCAATGTGAAACCGCAGAAGAGGAAGATTGATGCAATAAGGGAGTGGCCTCGCCCTTTAACCAAGAAGCAGGTCAGGACATTTAATGGGCTAGCGAGCTATTATAGGAGGTTTATCCCTAACTTTGCTGTTCGCGCTGCTCCCCTCACAGATCTGACCCAGGCGCGGCGGCCGTTCACGGTGAAGTGGACACCGGAGGCGGAGGCGGCGTTCGAGGACCTCAAGACTGCCCTCTGTTCGGGACCGGTGCTGATCTCCCCGAACTTCGACAAGGAGATGACGGTACAAACAGACGCATCAGAGGTGGGACTGGGAGCGGTCCTCTCCCAGCAACTGGAGGGTGAGGAACATCCGATTTTATATGTGAGCAGGAAGCTGCTGCCACACGAGCGCAACTATTCTGCGGTGGAGCGCGAAGGTCTGGCAATTAAGTGGGCACTGGAGACGCTCCGCTATTATCTGCTGGGGAGGCGTTTCACGCTGGTGACGGATCACGCCCCCCTAGTCTGGATGGCCAAGACAAAGGGGACCAATGCCAGGGTGACTCGATGGTTTCTGGAGTTACAGTCATTTAACTTTTCTGTCATTCACAGGTCAGGGGTGGCGCATGGCAACGCAGACGCCCTCTCCAGGAAGGATGCCTGTTGGGCGTCGGACGCTCTTCCCCGACGGTCGGAGCTGGAGGGGGGGTACTGTGGCAACCCCAAGCCACCCCTGGGCTTGGTGATTGATGGGCGCTATGTGGCGACCCAATGGCTGGGCGCTGCCCATGTTTGGGCGTCCGCTTCCGGACGCACCTGTCACTAAATACCCATCAGAGTGATTACCTGATTAGCGAATCACGGCGCGGTGCGCCTGTTGGAGAGGGGGGACTTAATGGAGCCGAGGAGCCTCCTCTCAGCCCCCCGTAGCAGCGCAAGGCAAAAGGCCACAGAGCGGAGACGCCGCCCGGCCGACAGCAAACCGTTATTATTTGACTACGAAAATAAAGAGTATGATTTTGGGAACTGCAACCTGTCTGTGTGTTGTTTATTCTGCCACCCCTACACCTGGAATTGCCACAGTAATAAAAGTCACTTGTAGGAAACAGGATAACAAAATTGTTTCATTCATTCCCTTTGGTACAGTGGTTCAATCAAATGAATATAGTAACCTGTCTCCCCCTCTAGAGGCATTGTAGACTAACGAGTCCCATAAACAATAAGATTGCATTAGGAGAAATAGAGAGATACGGTACACCCTTAAGAAAGGACATAGTGGTGCTAATCACTCAAAAATACACTTGCAATGTCAGTAATGGTGTATATCTCTGGGACCGATGAACTTTTCTTGCTTGCTTCTTGCTTATAAACGGTGAGGAGAAAATATGTCTTTTCTTACTCAACCATGAAAAACGGTATATTTACAGATCCAGCACTGAAAAATCAAACCTCTACTGCCCCTCTACCGCTCCTCTACCACTCAATGGGCCGAACTGATTTTGTGATTCCTATTGTTCTGGACCGGGCCAGATTTCACACCTCCACTGCCAGGCTGGGGAGGCTTTTTCATCTTAAATTTGTATTTGTCACAAATGTCCCAGCTCCATCTGATTCCTTAGCTTTTTTCACTCATGCATTGCAACACTAATATATGGGCAGTACCCCAAGTCAGACTGCCCCAAACCCACTTATTAAAAATTATCTTGGGGTCAGCTCAGTGACCCCCGAAATATAACACCTGAGTGCTAGTTCTAAAGTGCCAGAAACGCAGGAGAAGGGAACTGAATCTGAAGTGCTTCATCTGTACTTATATTTAGCATTTTATTTCGCATTTTTAGATTATATATATTAGATTATATTTGAGATTATTAGATTATATATATATATTGTAACTATATTTATTGTAGGGCAAATATAATTAGAGAGGGCATACAGAGAGGGCACCTTGACCTTTTTACACTGCCTACTTACCCTTATGCGCATTCTCCACTGTACGATACTTTTACGACCTGTATCATGTCTTCTACTACCTGTTCCTTCCCTCCCCCTCCCCATGCTGCTATGATGCCTGCATTTCCCCAAGGGGGTCAATAAAGGAATATCTTATCTTATCTAAAAAGTGAACCTCCTGAAGTGAGGGCCATACTGAGGGTTGTGACCTTAGTGTGCCTGAGAAAAGTGTACAACAACCCATATCAATATACACAACAACCAAGGCCGCAAAACTCATTAGGAAAGTTATATAAAGGAGAGGAGAGATTCAGAGGAGACATTAAACAGTTGAGTAAACTTTGAAAATCTTGCTGAGCGACTGAGTCAGTTGCTTTCCATCATCGTAACTGCTTAATAACTCACCCAGGGATAATCTCACATCCCTGGGGGTGATGTGTGACTTGTAAATGGTTCGTTCATTTTGAACAACTTTTTTCTCCAATGAATCGTCAACATGAACATTAAGGGAAGCTGAGACCATCATCAGAGGCGGTTGGTTAGCCACCTGTCAGTTAGCCTTAAACCATAAAAGTTGTTTTGGCAGCGGGAATGGAAAATGTAGAATGATAAGTGTTGATGATCAACGCAACTTTAATCTCTGTTTTTTTACCTCAATTTCTCTTTTAATTGTTGTGTGTGTCCCTCACAGACTTCCTTCAGTCAAACATGAAGGAGGAATGGGATCTGTCATAATATACCTGCATAATCCCTTCTATATACAGTACCAATTTATACACCTGCATATAACCCATATAACTCTGTATGATAGCATGTACAGTAATGCTGTATACACCATATACATATATTTATTTACTGTATATATATATATATATATATATATATATATATATATATATATATATATATATATATATATATATATATATATATATATATATATATATATATATATATATATATATATATATATATATATATGTGTGTATCCACATATGTCTGTTTATACCTCCATATACTCCTTTTTACATACCTGTAGATAGTATATCTATATCCCTTACCTACTCTTACTAGTTATATTGCTGGCCAGTATGACTTACTACCATAGTGTCTTTATTCCTATACATAATAATACTGTAACACTGTACATACATCTGATTAGCACTATTATTCAGTAGTACTCATTTATATATTTTATATCCAGTTGTATCACCTGCACATTGTATATTGCACTCTGGTTGGATGCCAAATTTATTTTCGTTGTATTGTACTTTGTATTGTGCTATATAATGACAATACATCTGAATCGAATCTAATCTAATCTCATATCGCGTCATATCCTGTGATGAAATGGGGTGTAATTTAATACCCTGGTGTATACATGTACATTTACATTTAGTCATTTAGCTAACGCTTTTATCCAAAGTGACTTACAAGTTCTGTACAACAAGACAGCAGGAAGGGTAGCTAGCCTACAACTCTTTCAGCTGAGTAACAATGTTCATCAAACAGTGCTGAAACTTTGGTGCTGCAGTGTTGAGTGAATAGTATAAAATACCTATTAGTATAGTAGGAAGAGTGCATGATAGTATAAGACAGTAAGAAGGTTAGTTCTTTTTCAGTATTATAATACATTTTTTCATTTCAGATATTGATTGAAGAAGTGTGTTTTTCGTCGACGGCAAAAGATAGGTCGGGTTTCAGCTGTCCTAACTGTGATGGGAAGTTCGTTCCACCATTGTGGAGCGAAGACTGAGATTAGGAGGCTTCTCTTTGATGACCCTCCCGGAGCTGGGATAGGAGGGGGTCTGAGGCGGCCAGAGTATGTAGAGCGGAGGGGTCTTGAGGGTGTGTAGTTAGAGACCATTGACCGGAGGTAGGTGGGAGGCAGAGGAGATTGAAGCAGATCCATGCGGCGATAGGGAGCCAGTGTAGGTCCCTAATAAGTGGGGTAACATGGGCTGACTTTGGTAGGTTGGAGATCAGACAGGCGGCTGCTTTCTGATTGAGTTGAAGAGGCTTGGTGGCGGTGGTTGGTAGACCAGCAAGCAGTGCATTACAGTAGTCGAGGCGTATAATAGGGGCACAGTTAACATTTGTCCACCAGTGAAAAGTGAGCCTGCGTCGTACCCCCATCTCCCTTTGTGTGACTTCCAATACATTCGCCTTTCTTGCAGTCTCTGACTCTGGACTTCTTTCTCGTTGGTAACTGGAAGACTTCCCTGCCCCGCCCACAACATGGTATATTTATAATGTCATATCTACAGTATGTATATGTATAATTCAGTTTATATATCTATATCCAGTAGTAACCTATTATTTTGTGAATTTCTTCAGACCTCTCCTGGCAGAGCCTGAGGTGTGGCCACCAAAAGGAACCCCTCCCCTTATACCCGCTCAACTCCAACCCAGACCAAAACAGAAAAGTGCCACCTGTCAGTTAGCCTTAAACCATAAAAGTTGTTTTGGCAGCGGGAATAGCAAATGTAGAATGATAAGTGTTGATGATCAACGCAACTTTAATCTCTGTTTTTTTACGTCAATTT
>NC_140166.1:11343210-11490710 GCF_963971535.1 Notolepis coatsorum
GAGAACAATAAAGGGCCAAGAATGGATCCCTGCGGGATACCAGAACAGATGGTGTGTTTGTCGGAATCATAATTCGCTAGATTGACAGAGTAGCTTCTACCTGTTAAGTAGGAATGAAACCAGGACAAGGCCGTGCCTGACAGACCTATCCAATACTCGAGGCGGTGCATTAGAATTTTGTGGTCAATTGTGTCAAACGCAGCCGTTAAATCTAGAAGTAGGAGAACGGATACCTCTTTATTGTCCGCAGACACCCTAAGGTCGTTAATTACCTTTACAAGTGCTGTCTCAGTGCTATGGCCCCTCCGGAAACCAGATTGGAATTTGTTATTGACCCTATTTTTCTGTAAAAACGCATCCAGTTGATAAAAAATGTTCTTTTCTAAGACCTTGCCCAAAAAAGGGAGATTAGAGATAGGTCTATAGTTACTCAACACAGAGGGATCAAGGTTGTGTTTCTTTAGTAAGGGCCTAACTACAGCCATTTTTAGTGAGTCTGGAAAGATGCCTGATTTGAGAGAGCTGTTTACAATTTTAAGGATATCTCCAACCACACTGTCTAAAACCTCTTTGAGGAAGGGGGTGGGAATGGCATCCAAAGAACAGGAGGACGATGACATTTGCGATATGGTTTTGCGGAGTTCCTTTTCATCAATTTCACAGAACGATGCTAGACTTCCCCTGGAGCGATTTATCCTGTTGCATATAGCACTACTAGCGGCATTTGTAGTTTGAGAGTTTGTGCTAAGAGCATCACTCACAATACTAGCACGAATGCTAAGAATTTTATTATCAAAAAAGGATGCAAACTCATTACACTTATCTTTAGTGGCAGCGAGCGACTGCTTGTAGGACTGGGGGGGATTTAAAAGACGTTCAATGGTGGAAAATAAAACTCTGGCATTTGTCTTATTCTCATTAATAATCCCTGAGAAATACGTCTGTCTTGCCAGACGCATGGCTTTGTTGTAGGCAACTGTAGATTGCTTTAAAGACTGTAGGTGGACAGTGAGCTTGGTTTTTCTCCAAACTCGCTCCACTCTACGACATTCCCTCTTAAGTGAACGCATATGTTCGGTGATCCAGGGTGTTATTCTGGCTTTATGTCTCCTCTTGGTTTTCAAGGGAGCCACTTTGTCAAGAGCTGACCTTACTTTAAGACTAAAATGTTGAACCATATCATTTACTGAGGAAGATTCAGGTAGGGCGGGCGCACCTACCAGATGACTAGGGAACTCACTGGCTGCTGACGGGCTAAAGAAACGTTTTTTAATAGTATAGTCTGTACTGTTTTTCTCAAGATCAGGGACAGTCAAACTAAAACATAGCAGATGGTGGTCAGATAGCTCCGGCCTTTCAATAATTTTGTCGACAGTGATAGGAGCAGTGTCACCCTCCCTTCCACCACATTGACCTTTTGTTTGTGCTAGACATAGTAATAAATATAACCTTTTGGTTTAAACTTGACCATTGGTGTCTGTGTCCTCCTTATGTTGCTTCCCTCTGAGCCAGGGTCGTAACAGGCAGTTTTAAAATAGACAATAATAAAACATTTTTAAATAGAATAAACAGAGTAAAATAGTGGAATAGTGCAATGCAAGAAAATAGTAGAATGGAATAGACAGAGTAAAATTATGCAATAGTGCAGTGCAATCAAATAGTTTTGAATTACAACAGTTTAAAACCGTCGTTACCTTTCCTGTTTTGACCGCTTTAACCTCCCTCTCAGTTCCCTCTCTCAAGGTGCAGTTCTAGACATGGGTCCCCCACACAGTTTTAAAATGGGACAGTCTTTCCTCCTGCTTGATACCCACACAGTTCAATATCTGGTAGTTTAGAACCTGTAATAAAAGAGTAAAATAGAATGGACATAGTAAAATAGTGCAATAAAATAGTTCTGAATCATATACAATCATATACATACAAGGGAGAAGATGATATGGTGGGATAAGTGGAGCAGGGAAAGGGGGAGAGGAGAAGAGGAAGAGAGGAGAAGCTGAAGGAAGAGAGGAGAATATGAAGGAAGAGAGAAGAGGAAGGGAGGAGATGAGAAGATGAAGGAAGAGAGGAGAAGAGGAATGGAGGAGAATAGGAAGGGAGGAGATGAGAAGAGGAAGGGAGGAGCTGAGAAGATGAAGGAAGAGAGGAGAATAGGAAGGGAGGAGAAGGGGGATAGGAGAAGATGAGGAAGAGAGGATAAGAGGAAGGGTGGAGAAGATGAAGGAAGAGATGAGAAGATGAAGGAAGAGATGAGAAGGGGAAGGGATGGGAAGAGAAGATGAAGGAAGAGAGGAGAAGGGAGGAGCTGAGAAGATGAAGGAAGAGAGGAGAAGATGAAGAGAGGAGAAGGAGAAGGGGAAGGGAGGAGAGGAGAAGATGAAGGAAGAGAGGAGAAGATGAAGAGAGGAGAAGAGGAAGGGAGGAGAAGAGGAAGGGCTATTAGGAGAAGATGAAGGAAGAGAGGAGAAGGGGGAGGGATGAGAGAAGATGAAGGGAGAGAGGAGAAGAGGAAGGGAGGAGAGGAGAAGATGAAGGAAGAGATGCGAAGAGGAAGGGATGGGAGGAGAAGATGAAGGAAGAGAGGAGAAGATGAAGGAAGAGATGAGAAGAGGAAGGGATAGGAGGAGAAGATGAAGGAAGAGAGGATAAAGGGAAGGGAGGAGAGGAGAAGATGAAGGAAGAGAGAAGAGAAAGGGAGGAGCTGATAAGATGAACGAAGAGAGGAGAAGATGAAGGAAGAAAGGAGAAGAGGAAGAGAGGAGAAGGGGAATGGAGGAGAGGAGAAGATGAAGGAAGAGAGAAGAAGGGGAAGGGAGGAGAGGAGAAGAGGAAGGAAGAGAGGAACAGATGACGAGAGGAGAAGAGGAAGGGAGGAGAAGAGGAAGGGTTAAGAGGAGAAGATGAATGAAGAGAGGAGAAGGGGGAGGGATGAGAGAAGATGAAGGAAGAGAGGAGAAGAGGAAGGGAAAAGAGGAGAAGATGAAGGAAGAGAGGAGAGGAGAAGATGAAGGCAATAGGATAATGAGGAGGGAGGAGAGGAGAAGATGAAGGAAAAAAGGAGAAGATGAAGGATGGTGGAGGAGGAGGAGGAGGAGGAGGAGGAGGAGGAGGAGGAGGAGGAGGAGGAGGAGGAGGAGGAGGAGGAGGAGGAGGAGGAGGAGGAGGAGGAGGAGGAGGGAGGAGGAGGAGGGAAGGAGGATGTGAAATTACCCTTCACATTAAGAATGTGGTGGATTTTTGACGTCTCTAGGGATGGTTAAATGAAATACAGAGACAAGAGATTGGCCTTAAATCAGAGTGCAAACCACCAGGTTCTCCACGGACATCCAGCAGCCTAAAACAGTGTCACACTGCGAATTAGATATTCTGAAATAATAAAACAGGAGCAGAAAGAGACTCACGTTAAATGAATACAATACAGGTTTATTGGAAAAGAAAATATATACAGTACGCCCATACGGACGGACTTTCAGTCTGTCAGAGTGTATATTCACAGGTCTGTCAGAGTGAAAGTGACAAAAAGCAAAGTGTCATGTGTTTTAACACAGTGGAATAGAGACGCCTTCTTTGATGCATTCCTTAGAACTCTGGGAGGCTCCAAAAGGTTTCTAGCCGGCGCTGACCTTGACAAACTTATCAGGGCAGATGAATAGTGCTCTGTTTTAAACAGAAATCCTGACTTCACCAAAAGAGGAGGGGGAGGAGGAGGAGGAGGAGGAGGGAAGGAGAGGAGGAGGAGGATGGGGTGGTGGAGGAGGAGGAGGAGGAGGAGGAGGAGGAGGAGGAGGAGGAGGGGGAGGAGGAGGAGGGAAGGAGGATGTGAAATTACCCTTCACATTCCCCACTTTGTGCCATTTTTGGCACATCCTGGTAATTTCAACCATCAATATCACTAAACCACAGTCTCAAGACACCATACAGAACATCAAATCAACATTAATACATCATAATGTCATACTTGGCTAAGTAGGACGATAATTCCAAGCAGGTAATTGCAAAATGTTGCATCCTTAGGTACAATAATTTTTTTTTTTAAAACATAATAAGGTAGAACAATAACTCTTGAGAAAGAAAGAAGAGGGGGAAAAAAGTTCAGGTGCAAATTGAAAAGGGGAGGAGTCCCAGGCCGGGGACAGATTGGTCGCTGGCGCCTTATAAAGCGCTTCTCAGTGACCCGAAGCGCCGACAGCAGTTAATAGGAACCAAAGAACAAATAAAATAAAATGGCAGTCTTAATATAAGTAGTATTTTCAAACTCTGAATATGTACCCATATCTAAATCAGAAATTTGACTTTTTAATATGCACACTGGCTTCCCTTGTTGTCATTCTCAGTAGCAGTCACAGTGGACTACAGTAGCAGTCAGGTGTCTTCCCCACTCCTTCACACACAGAACGATATATCTGTTGCAAGGAGGCTGGATGCCGTTGAGTACAGTAGCAGTCAGGTGTCTTCCCACTCCTTCACACACAGAACGATATATCTGTTGTAAGGAGGCTGGATGCCGTTGAGTACAGTAGCAGTCAGGTGTCTTCCCACTCCTTCACACACAGAACGATATATCTGTTGTAAGGAGGCTGGATGCCGTTGAGTACAGTAGCAGTCAGGTGTCTTCCCACTCCTTCACACACAGAACGATATATCTGTTGTAAGGAGGCTGGATGCCGTTGAGTACAGTAGCAGTCAGGTGTCTTCCCACTCCTTCACACACAGAACGATATATATCTGTTGCAAGGAGGCTGGATGCCGTTGAGTAGAGTAGCAGTCATCTCCCCATAGTTGAATACAGCAGCATACCAGGTGCAAAAGGGCTTGTATTGCCGACTGGGGTGCGTGGTAGGGGTTCCTGTGGATCCCAGCAGCGATGCGTTCTTATCTTCGTGGCAGGGCGGGGCTATTGCACAGGGAGCTTAGCTGGAGTTCCTGTCCCAGTTGCCCTCCCAGGGCCTCCACTGATCCCTGGGCCCCGCTTCCGTAGCACCGGCCCTGCTGTGGTGTTGCCATATCATGCGAGATGTTGAGCAGGCGGTTCCTGTTGGACTTGGGACTGAACCTGATTAGGTTGTCGTCGTCCTCCGCGGGTTCATATGGGTATGGTGGCTGGTGTGCCGGTGGAGATGGGGCCCCTAGGTGGTGTGGTTGCCCAGGGACAGCGTGGCCCTGCAGTGGGAAGTACGGCCCTGGTGCATATTCGTTATCTTCTTTCTCCTGCGCTGAGAGAAACGCACCATCCTCCCCCTCACATTCCATAGATCTGAGTTCGACAGCATTGATTAATACTGCATCTTGGATGTCATGCGTCGCGTTAATGAGATTGCGCCGGCCAAAGGAAAAGAAATCAAACACAAAAAAAACAACAACAATTTCAAACATGGTCAGTGTGTTACATGTCTGGATATCCCTCATAGTTGTACTGGCTGGAAACAAAGGGGAAAAAAACTGTTTACAGTTAGCTGTCGCCCAAGTTGAAACATGTGGAAATAGTGACCACCAGGGGTTACAAGTTGTAACATGCAATCAAATATCAAAAGGAATGACAAATCCAACTTTAGGACACTGGTATTACAAACGCTGTGATGGCGGAAAGACAAGTGCCTCAATAAGCTGTATAAGACAGTGTCTATGGAATTTAGAACATTTGAATAGCACTTATATTCAAAAGTGCTTGGAATAGAGGCCAAAAAATAAATAAAAAAATGCCTAACTGCTGTGCAGTGGCAGAGCAGGTATAACATTGGAAAAGCATGATAGAGATAAACACAGATAGTGACCAAAGCCTTGAACTTATCGCATTGTCACATACATAATCAATAACACAGATAGTGACCAAAGTAACTAGGGTTGACTTCTCGCAGTGTCACATACATATAGTGACCAAAGCCTAACCAGGGTTGACTTCTCGCAGTGTCACATACATATAGTGACCAAAGCCTAACCAGGGTTGACTTCTCGCATTGTCACATACATAATCGCATTGTCACATACATATAGTGACCAAAGCCTAACCAGGGTTGACTTCTCGCAGTGTCACATACATATAGTGACCAAAGCCTAACCAGGGTTGACTTCTCGCAGTGTCACATACATAATCAATAGTGACCAAAGCCTAACCAGGGTTGACTTCTCGCAGTGTCACATAACACAGATAGTGACCAAAGCCTAACCAGGTTTGACTTCTCGCATTGTCACATACATATAGTGACCAAAGCCTAACCAGGGTTGACTTCTCGCATTGTCACATACATATAGTGACCAAAGCCTAACCAGGGTTGACTTCTCACAGTGTCACATACATATAGTGACCAAAGCCTAACCAGGGTTGACTTCTCGCAGTGTCACATACATATAGTGACCAAAGCCTAACCAGGGTTGACTTCTCGCAGTGTCACATACATAATCAATAGTGACCAAAGCCTAACCAGGGTTGACTTCTCGCAGTGTCACATAACACAGATAGTGACCAAAGCCTAACCAGGGTTGACTTCTCGCAGTGTCACATACATATAGTGACCAAAGCCTAACCAGGGTTGACTTCTCGCAGTGTCACATACATAATCAATAACACAGATAGATTACAATATTCAGACGGCCCCCCCACTCCTGCTTACCTAACTCGCCGCGACGCTGCATGTAATGCCCGTGGAATGCCGTCCCGACCAGCCGATGCAGACAGACAATTCCTCACTGTCCCAGACGTGGCTGTGTTGTAGAGCGATGAAGAGCCCGTCTGCACCGGCAGGATCGGTTGGCATCACCACTTCAGACACCAAGAATGTGGTGGATTTTTGACGTCTCTAGGGATGGTTAAATGAAATACAGAGACAAGAGATTGGCCTTAAATCAGAGTGCAAACCACCAGGTTCTCCACGGACATCCAGCAGCCTAAAACAGTGTCACACTGCGAATTAGGCATTCTGAAATAATCAAACAGGAGGTAGGAAAGAGACAGCCGGATTACTCACGTTAAATGAATACAATACAGGTTTATTGGAAAAGAAAATATATACAGTACGCCCATACGGACGGACTTTCAGTCTGTCAGAGTGTATATTCACAGGTCTGTCAGAGTGAAAGTGAAGACAAAGCAATATTGTAATGGCTTAACACAGTGAGATAGAGACGCCTCCTTCGATGCATTCTTGGGAGGCTCCAAAAAGGGCTTCTAGCCGGCGCTGACCTTGACAAACTTATCAGGCCAGATGAATGGGTGCCCTGTCTTTAAACAGAAATCATGACTTCACAAAGAGAGAAGGGGGAGGAGGAGGTGGAGGGGGGGGGGAGGAGGAGGAGGAGGAGGAGGAGGAGGAGGAGGAGGAGGATGTGAAATTACCCTTCACACTAGTGACTGAACTACACATGATGTTAATATCTTTCCTTATTATAGTATCTTTAGAATGTGGTGGATTTTTGACGTCTCCAGGGATGGTTAAATGAAATACAGAGACAAGAGATTGGCCTTAAATCAGAGTGCAAACCACCAGGTTCTCCACGGACATCCAGCAGCCTAAAACAGTGTCACACTGCGAATTAGGCATTCTGAAATAATCAAACAGGAGGTAGGAAAGAGACAGCCGGATTACTCACGTTAAATGAATACAATACAGGTTTATTGGAAAAGAAAATATATATATACAGTACGCCCTCACGGACGGACTTTCAGTCTGTCAGAGTGCATATTCACAGGTCTGTCAGAGTGAAAGTGAAGACAAAGCAATATTGTAATGGCTTAACACAGTGAGATAGAGACGCCTCTGTCTCTGATTGGGTTGGCTTTATATGGTCATTTGGGGAGTCGGATGGGATGGGCCCTTGCGGAAGGCTTGCTGCGGCCTTGGATGCAAGCGTTATCTGGCCTGCTCTGAATACAAAGAATGGATATAGTGTTTTAACAGTTTTTGAGAGAAGGATAACATGACTTCATGGATTTTACCCTGTTGTGGGGCCCTAGAGGAGTAAGAATGTGAAATTACCCTTCACATTTAAACAGAAATCCTGACCTCACAAATAGAGGAGGGGGGGGGAGGAGGAGGAGGAGGGGGGAAGGAGGTGGATGAGGAGGAGGAGGGAAGGAGGAGAAGGTGGAGGAGGAGGAGGTGGGAGAGGAGGAGGGAAGGAGGAGGAGGAGGAGGTGGGAGATGAGGAGGGAAGGAGGAGGAGGATAAGGTGGAGGAGGAGGGAAGGAGGAGGAGGGAAGGAGGTGGATGAGGAGGAGGGAAGGAGGAGAAGGTGGAGGAGGAGGAGGAGGGAAGGTGGAGGAGGAGGGGATGTGAAATTACCCTTCACATTCCCCACTTTGTGCCATTTTTGGCACATCCTGGTAATTTCAACCATCAATATCACTAAACCACAGTCTCAAGACACCATACAGAACATCAAATCAATCAACATTAATACATCATAATGTCATACTTGGCTAAGTAGGACGATAATTCCAAGCAGGTAATTGCAAAATGTTGCATCCTTAGGTACAATAAAAAAAATAAAAAAAACATAATAAGGTAGAACAATAACTCTTGAGAAAGAAAGAAGAGGGGGAAAAAAGTTCAGGTGCAAATTGAAAAGGGGAGGAGTTCCAGGCCGGGGACAGATTGGTCGCTGGCGCCTTATAAAGCGCTTCTCAGTGACCCGAAGCGCCGACAGCAGTTAATAGGAAACAAAGAACAAAGAAAATAAAATGGCAGTCTTAATATAAGTAGTATTTTCAAACTCTGAATATGTACCCATATCTAAATCAGAAATTTTTTAATATGCACACTGGCTTCCCTTGTTGTCGTCCTCAGTAGCAGTCAGGTGTCTTCCCACTCCTTCACACACAGAACGATATATATCTGTTGCAAGGAGGCTGGATGCCGTTGAGTACAGTAGCAGTCAGGTGTCTTCCCCACTCCTTCACACACAGAACGATATATCTGTTGCAAGGAGGCTGGATGTCGTTGAGTACAGTAGCAGTCAGGTGTCTTCCCCACTCCTTCACACACAGAACGATATATCTGTTGCAAGGAGGCTGGATGCCGTTGAGTACAGTAGCAGTCAGGTGTCTTCCCCACTCCTTCACACACAGAACGATATATCTGTTGCAAGGAGGCTGGATGCCGTTGAGTACAGTAGCAGTCAGGTGTCTTCCCCACTCCTTCACACACAGAACGATATATCTGTTGCAAGGAGGCTGGATGCCGTTGAGTACAGTAGCAGTCAGGTGTCTTCCCCACTCCTTCACACACAGAACGATATATCTGTTGCAAGGAGGCTGGATGCCGTTGAGTACAGTAGCAGTCAGGTGTCTTCCCCACTCCTTCACACACAGAACGATATATCTGTTGCAAGGAGGCTGGATGCCGTTGAGTAGAGTAGCAGTCATCTCCCCATAGTTGAATACAGCAGCATACCAGGTGCAGGGAGTAGGGAGGCAGGATATTCGTAGCGGCCGTTGTTTGTACAGGCCGGGGCCGTCGTTGGCGTGGTGGGGTAGGTCCTATTTATGCAAAAGGGCTTGTATTGCCGACTGGGGTGCGTGGTAGGGGTTCCTGTGGATCCCAGCAGCGGTGCGTTCTTATCTTCGTGGCAGGGCGGGGCTATTGCACAGGGAGCTTAGCTGGAGTTCCTGTCCCAGTTGCCCTCCCAGGGCCTCCCCTGATCCCTGGGCCCCGCTTCCGTAGCACCGGCCCTGCTGTGGTGTTGCCATATCATGCGAGATGTTGAGCAGGCGGTTCCTGTTGGACTTGGGACTGAACCTGATTAAGTTGTCGTCGTCCTCTGCGGGTTCATATGGGTATGGTGGCTGGTGTGCCGGTGGAGATGGGGCCCCTAGGTGGTGTGGTTGCCCAGGGACAGCGTGGCCCTGCAGTGGGAAGTACGGCCCTGGTGCATATTCGTTATCTTCTTTCTCCTGCGCTGAGAGAAACGCACCATCCTCCCCCTCACATTCCATAGATCTGAGTTCCACAGCATTGACTAGTACTGCATCTTGGATGTCATGCGTTGCGTTAATGAGATTGCGCCGGCCAAAGGAAAAGAAATAAAAAAAACTAAAAAAACAACAACAATTTCAAACATGGTCAGTGTGTTACATGTCTGGATATGCAACAGGGAGGTAGGGACTCCCTCATAGTTGTACTGGCTGGAAACAAAGAAGAAGAAAAAAAAAACGGTTTACAGTTAGCTGTCGCCCAAGTTGAAACATGTGGAAATAGTGACCACCAGGGGTTACAAGTTGTAACATTACAATCAAATATCAAAAGGAATGACAAATCCAACTTTAGGACGCTGGTATTACAAACGCTGTGATGGCGGAAAGACAAGTGCCTCAATAAGCTGTATAAGACAGTGTCTATGGAATTTAGAACATTTGAATAGCACTTATATATTCAAAAGTGCTTGGAATAGAGGCCTAACTGCCTCTAACTGCTGTGCAGTGACAGAGCAGGTATAACATTGGAAAAGCTTGATAGAGATAAACACAGATAGTGACCAAAGCCTAACTGCTGACTTCACAAAGAGCGGAGGGCGAGGAGGAGGTTGGAGAGGAGGAGGGAAGGAGGAGGTGGAGGAGGAGGTTGGAGAGGAGGAGGGAAGGAGGAGGAGGAGGAGGAGGAGAAGGTTATAATTCAACCAGGAACTCAGATCTATGGAATGTGAGGGGGAGGATGGTGCGTTTCTCTCAGCGCAGGAGAAAGAAGATAACGAATATGCACCAGGGCCGTACTTCCCACTGCAGGGCCACGCTGTCCCTGGGCAACCACACCACCTAGGGGCCCCATCTCCACCGGCACACCAGCCACCATACCCATATGAACCCGCGGAGGACGACGACAACCTAATCAGGTTCAGTCCCAAGTCCAACAGGAACCGCCTGCTCAACATCTCGCATGATATGGCAACACCACAGCAGGGCCGGTGCTACGGAAGCGGGGCCCAGGGATCAGTGGAGGCCCTGGGAGGGCAACTGGGACAGGAACTCCAGCTAAGCTCCCTGTGCAATAGCCCCGCCCTGCCACGAAGATAAGAACGCACCGCTGCTGGGATCCACAGGAACCCCTACCACGCACCCCAGTCGGCAATACAAGCCCTTTTGCATAAGTAGGACCTACCCCACCACGCCAACGACGGCCCCGGCCTGTACAAACAACGGCCGCTACGAATATCCTGCCTCCCTACTCCCTGCACCTGGTATGCTGCTGTATTCAACTATGGGGAGATGACTGCTACTCTACTCAACGGCATCCAGCCTCCTTGCAACAGATATATCGTTCTGTGTGTGAAGGAGTGGGGAAGACACCTGACTGCTACTGTACTCAACGGCATCCAGCCTCCTTGCAACAGATATATCGTTCTGTGTGTGAAGGAGTGGGGAAGACACCTGACTGCTACTGTACTCAACGGCATCCAGCCTCCTTGCAACAGATATATCGTTCTGTGTGTGAAGGAGTGGGGAAGACACCTGACTGCTACTGTACTCAACGGCATCCAGCCTCCTTGCAACAGATATATCGTTCTGTGTGTGAAGGAGTGGGAAGACACCTGACTGCTACTGTACTCAACGGCATCCAGCCTCCTTGCAACAGATATATATCGTTCTGTGTGTGAAGGAGTGGGAAGACACCTGACTGCTACTGAGGACGACAACAAGGGAAGCCAGTGTGCATATTAAAAAGTCAAATTTCTGATTTAGATATGGGTACATATTCAGAGTTTGAAAATACTACTTATATTAAGACTGCCATTTTATTTTATTTGTTCTTTGTTTCCTATTAACTGCTGTCGGCGCTTCGGGTCACTGAGAAGCGCTTTATAAGGCGCCAGCGACCAATCTGTCCCCGGCCTGGGACTCCTCCCCTTTTCAATTTGCACCTGAACTTTTTTTCCCCCTCTTCTTTCTTTCTCAAGAGTTATTGTTCTACCTTATTATGTTTAAAAAAAAAAAATGTTATTGTACCTAAGGATGCAACATTTTGCAATTACCTGCTTGGAATTATCGTCCTACTTAGCCAAGTATGACATTATGATGTATTAATGTTGATTGATTTGATGTTCTGCATGGTGTCTTGAGACTGTGGTTTAGTGATATTGATGGTTGAAATTACCAGGATGTGCCAAAAATGGCACAAAGTGGGGAATGTGAAGGGTAATTTCACATCCTCCTCCTCCTCCTCCTCCACCCCCTCCTCCTCCTCCTCCCCCCCCCCCTCCACCTCCTCCTCCCCCTTCTCTCTTTGTGAAGTCATGATTTCTGTTTAAAGACAGGGCACCCATTCATCTGGCCTGATAAGTTTGTCAAGGTCAGCGCCGGCTAGAAGCCCTTTTTGGAGCCTCCCAAGAATGCATCGAAGGAGGCGTCTCTATCTCACTGTGTTAAGCCATTACAATATTGCTTTGTCTTCACTTTCACTCTGACAGACCTGTGAATATACACTCTGACAGACTGAAAGTCCGTCCGTATGGGCGTACTGTATATATTTTCTTTTCCAATAAACCTGTATTGTATTCATTTAACGTGAGTCTCTTTCTGCTCCTGTTTTATTATTTCAGAATATCTAATTCGCAGTGTGACACTGTTTTAGGCTGCTGGATGTCCGTGGAGAACCTGGTGGTTTGCACTCTGATTTAAGGCCAATCTCTTGTCTCTGTATTTCATTTAACCATCCCTGGAGACGTCAAAAATCCACCACAAGAAGATGAAGGAAGAGAGGAGAATATGAAGGAATAGAGGAGAAGAGGAAGGGAGGAGAGGAGAAGGAGGAGGGAGGAGAGGAGAAGATGAAGGAAGAGAGGAGAAGAGGAAGGGAGGAGAGGAGAAGGAGGAGGGAGGAGAAGAGAAGATGAAAGAAGAGAGGAGAAGATGAAGGAAGAGAGGATAATTGTTATATTGTTAGACTAGACTAGAAGTCTTTATTTGTCATGCAGTTTTAACACACACGCGAGATGGGCGACCCACAGGAACACACACACACATGCACTGAGTCGCAGATGAAATGTCTCTCTGCACTTTTCCCATCCCGTTGTCCTTCCCCCCATGGGTAGCCGGGAGCAGATAGGGCGTCAACGTGAGCCGCGCCCCAGGGACCAATCAAAGTGCTCCTGTCCGTCTTCGTCAAGGACGCCACAGCGTTAGCGATCTGTTGTGCATGTTTTTCCATTGGGTTTATCTTATCGGGGGGGAAACCCCTGCGTGCACGGGGAGAACATGCAAACTCCACACAGAAAGGCCCGGGAGGTACCCCGCCTGAGTACCTTGCATCATGGAAACCTGGTCCCCAAACGGGAATCGAACCCTGGACCTTCTTGCTGTGAGGCGACAGTGTTAACCACTACACCACCGTGCCGCTCATAGGAGAAGATGAAGGAAGAGAGGAGAAGATGAAGGAAGAGAGGAGAAGTTGAAGGAAGAGAGGAGTGTTAGGGTGGTGTCTATAGAACCCTTGAGCACACAAGGCACAGGAGAATGAGGCGGTTTAGGGTATTTAATGGTAAAACCCTGTAGATGACAAGGCAGGCAGTGAGGGAATACAGGTGAGGGATGTGTGTGTCCATGAGGTCCCGGGATAGTCCAGGCTGGTGATGTCCAAGGGTGGGGGTGCAGGCCGGAGGTGTGTGATCCTACACACAGGAGAACAGGGGTTAGAACAACGCAGGCTACAGAGCTCACAAAAACACACTATTAAATATATAGGGTATAGAGGTCCAGATAAGAGTCCTAATACTAAGACAGGTGAAACAACACTCTGACCACTGGGCCCTCATTCATCAACCTGACTTACGCACAGATATGTGCTTAACCTGTGCGTACGAACATTTCTAAGCAAAGAGTGGGATTCATCAATTTCAACTTGAACTTGACTTTGTGCTTATGTGTATGCACAGCTCGGAGCACACTTAGCTGACGCCCAGTGGTAGAACATCGTTACTACGGCATAAGCGCTCCTCAGTTCTGCATTAGTTTCAAGGCGGAAATAAGCTTCCGTGCATTAGTGTTCAACTTCTGTATGACCCGTAATTCATTATAGTTCATTATAAAATAGCGACAGTAGTGTAATTATAACGGGCTCACACGCGAACAAGAGGTTGGCCTGCTTGTTTGGCACGGGGGGGGCAGACGCAAAACACCAACCTCCAAACGCGATTAAATATTGTTTCAAATAAAAAGCGAATTATTTTGTGTTTCATGTTTCCAAATAAGATTGGTCACGAAATGCTTTCTACTTCAATTTGTTGGTTAGAATAGATGACCTCCGTTGAAACTTCACTGAGACTAACAGTCTATTTGTGAGCTCCCGCTCAGATGTGATAATAATAACAATAATAATAATAGCTTAATTTTATATAGCGCCTTTCAAGAGACCCAAGGTCGCTTTACATAGATAGGGGGGGGGGGGAATAACAAAGTAACAGACATAGTGGACAGACACACAACATATAAATATGATGATGGAATTCATTCAAGATCCTCTCCACCCTCGGGTCTTTGCCACCGGCACGGTCCATCGTGATATTGGAGATGGATCGAGCAATAGACTGTTACTGTAGCTGTCAAAGCTCCATCACAAATGCAGTTCTGTGAATAGAAAGGGATTCCACTAAGTCAATGTTGCGATGCGCATTTGCCTGATACATGTTGTTGCTGCATGCCGGGAGGAAGGCGATGCTGAATGTTTTCAATTCATTAAATAAAACGGATACTTTTTGCAAGGGTTTACTGACTGTCATACAAATAATCAACCAACTACATACTGTAACTTTTCAGTGCACGTTCTTATTTACATTGTGACAACAGCCTTGTGAGTTCCCGCAGTGACCCGCACACAGACATGATGGAATTCAAGTTCAAGTTTGTATTGATCACATATAGGCAGGCTACACATGGCGTATCTGCTACATCATACATGGCATTGGCAGTGAGATTCATTGTTCTTGTATATGCTCTCGTATTATTGTTTATATAGGCTACCCAATACTGACATCAAAATAGATTGTATGACTCTAGAAATCATATGCAGCAGGTAGAAAATTGACGGAAAATCCGTCGCGATTTGGAATAAAATTGAGGAGAACTTTAATCCCTGGGTATTAATCAAACAAAACGGAAAAAGGCAGTCATATTCCAGCACAGTCTTTATTAGTGTTTGCGCTGCCCAGGCAGCAATGGTTAATAGATATCATATCCGACATCACCGTACGTGTACACGTCTGTCAGCCTGTCTCATAACACGCTTCCCTCGGTTTAGTCCATTCTTCCACATTTCATGGGGGTCTCCATTACCGTATATGGTTAATCAGGGCAGTTTTGGTATGCAAATACGTGAAAGTGTGCACGAGCCGCGGCGCAGGGCCAAGGTGATATTTATCATGACAGGTGTGCGTAGAACCTGCGTACGCACGTGTGGTAAATCCAGTTTTTTTTTGTGCGTGCACTGATTCTATATTCTGTGCTTACGTGTGGAAATAGAACATTTTCTACGCCACGTTGATGAATGAGGGAGTGGCAGGGGTGCAGGCCTCTTATCCGGGCTCAGTGATGATGATGAGAGCCTCAGGTGTGTAGACCGGCCCAGGTAGGCAGGCTGAGGGTGAAGCGGGAACATGGAGGGGCCCATATATGGTAGTGGGGACCTGCTGATAGACAGGGGAGAGAAAGGCCCTGGCTGTGGCTGTAACAAGGAGAAGATGAAGGAAGAGAGGAAAAGGGGGAGGGAGGATAGGAGAAGATGAAGGATGAGAGGAGAAGGGGGATGGATAAGAGGAAAATATGAAGGAAGAGAGGAGAATGGGGAGGGAGGAGAGGAGAACATGAAGGATGAGAGGAGAAGAGAAACGGAGGAGAGTGTGGAATTATGTTCCCCCCCCAAACATACTATAGTCCCAGATTACCTTGATTAATCCCCAATACCCAAATGTCCTGTCTTCTAGTCCAGGGGTTCCCAAACTTTTCAGGCCGGGGCCCAGAAAATAAGGCGTCAGAGAGCCGCGGCCCAATGCACATCGTCTGTTTTTTTTTTTTTTTTTTTTTGCCATGCGACCGATTTTTTAAGCCAAATATCACTTCAATCCTATTAAGTTAGTTCAAGTTAGTTATTCATTTATATGTGCTATTTATGAGAGGGCTAACTTGTTGCAAAATAATAATGATAATAATAATAGCCTCATTAAAATACTATTGTTGCTTCGGTTGTTTTCAGCGTTTTATGTGCATAATCTGTTATTTAGTTTGAAATGTTCGTTGAAATAAGTAGATTTTTCGTGTTTGTTTATTTATTAAGTTAATATAAAACCATATAGTCACATTTTAGAATACAATAGAATAGAATTTTAGAATACAACTAGAAACACTGTCCTGGCCTGCTTCTAAGTTCAGTGGCCTGACAAAAAAAAAAAAAAAAAAAAAAAAAAAAAAAATCATCTCGCGGCCCACCCGTGGCTGCTCGCGGCCCACCTTTGGGTCGCGACCCCGACTTTGGGAACCACTGTTCTAGTCTATCCCTTTGTCTCTCCTGATCAATCAGTCACCACCCTTTGTCTCTCACCTCCAACACCTAAACCCCCCCACGCCCTCCTAGCTCACCATCCTGTCACCCCTCCTGCCTCCTTCACCCCTATCCAGCCCTCCCCAACCCCAATCCTCCTATCTCCTACCTACCTGGTCACCTGGCCACACCCCTTTTTATTCTCGAATAAAGGTCTATGTTAACATCATTCTTGGAGCTCTCTGGGGATACGAGGCCTGTATCTTCCGCCATAACTCTTGATTTACTTGTATGTCGATACTCTGTTTGAGTTAAATAAATCTGTGTTAACTAAGTCTATATTTGGCTGAGTACTTTCTTAGCTCCGGCTAAATTCCTCCACAAGAGGAAGGGAGGAGGAGAAGAGGAAGGAAGGAAATGAGGAGAGAAAGGGAGGAGAGGAGAAGGGAGGTCATGTAGGAAAGCAGGAGGTAGGTAGGTAAGTTATGAGTTTACCAGAGTATACCCTAATACCCAAGGGTTTTAGTGTTTCTCATCTTTTCTTTGGTGGATAAGATCCCTGACCCTATAGGTCCCTAGACACCCATTGATTGCCGCATTTTAAAAATCTGTAATGATAGTAGCTGCAGTTAATTAGTGCGAAGGAGATAGAGAAGGGGCACTAAATTATTAGGTAGCAGCAATTAGCTAGCAACAAGGCGGTATAAGCTTTTAGAGGAGAGAGAGAGAGAGAGAGAGAGAGAGAGAGAGAGAGAGAGAGTGAGAGAGAGAGAGAGAGAGAGAGAGAGAGAGAGAGAGAGAGAGAGAGAGAGAGAGAGAGAGAGAGTGAGAAAGAGAGAGAGAGGGAGCATGTGGCTGTAGCTGATAAACGTGTCTACCGAGGCCTGTTCTAAGTGAAATGAATAGCCCTGCCATACGTTTCCATGTCTGAATATTAGCGGCAGACCTGCAGACTCAGAGGCAAATTGATGTCCCCTCTTAAGACCCGGCTGCCTATAGCATATCACACTGCTCCACACGCTGGGAGAAGGTACGGCTCCCAGGGGTCGCCTGTCAGACGCAGGGCTTCAAACTAGAGGCAGTTGCAGACCGAAGCTGGTAAATTTTGCCTGTGGCGGTAAGTAAGTCAAATCTACAGGCTGCTTCCAGAGAAAAATGTGTTCAGTCAGTCTTTTCTCTCCTAAAAACTACTTTATCAGCTAAGAAATGACATCGGCTGGTGCATTTTGGAATCCATTTGTCTCCAAGGCTCATTAGTGAAAACATTTTGTTTCACGTCAGCTGGTGAGCTGTTCCTAGAAGTGTAACATGAAAGAGATTTGCTCACGAGTCACAGTGAGCTGTATATGGTCATGTAAAATAAATGAAAGGCTGATCTTCCAGTTCAGTACAAATTTGAGGCACCTGCTGAGAAAGCCATTCCAGATCAAGATAATGGTAAGAAGATGGTGATTACTTGTAAGAAGATGGTGATTACTTGTAAGAGGATGGTGATTACTTGTAAGATGATGGTGATTACTTGTAAGAAGATGGTGATTACTTGTAAGAAGATGGTGATTACTTGTAAGAGGATGGTGATTACTTGTAAGATGATGGTGATTACTTGTAAGAAGATGGTGATTACTTGTAAGAGGATGGTGAATACTTGTAAGAGGATGGTGAATACTTGTAAGAGGATGGTGATTAGTATTACTTGTAGAGGGTTGTGATTAGTATTATGTGTAGATTATGGTGATTAGTATTACGTGTCGATTATGGTGATTAACATTACGTGTAGATGATGGTGATTAGTATTACATGTCGATTATGGTGATTAGTATTACTTGTAAATGACTTCGGGACGCCATTGACCCTCACCTGAGGGACAACCATAATGGCTTTAGGCAAGGAAGGTCTACCGTAGCCCAGATCTTGGCCTTAACCTTAACATGTCTAAGTAAATGGAAGATTGCTCCACTTCTGCAAGGTCAATTTGCATGTTCTTGGTATCTAGGAACATCTAGGGACCTGTGGGTATGTATTTCCAGTGTCAGAAATATTGTGTCTGTTACTAGGCTTGAGTAAATTGTAATGAAGAAAAGGAGAATATAAATTATGATTTATTATTGCATCTGTGCCGGTGAATAACACCATGTTACTATTGTGCCGTAACCGAGGTAGCTCACTGAGCTCATTCAGCACCTTATTGAGATCAAGTGTAAAAATAATCTAAGCAAATTAATAAAGGGAAGATGATTAAACAGAAGGATTTGTAGATACAGTAATAAATGATAATCGATTTTAATTATGAATTCATATTTGACCTTGAACTTGACCTTGACCTTATTATTGCCAAATCATACATCCATGGATAGGGAAAATGCTCCTCTTTCCAATGGCAGGGTTGAATCTGGATTTAGTCATTTCCTTGTGGTTTTACGATAATTAGCATTTTCCTGATAAATTCGCATTTCCGATAAATCGTATAAAACATTGGTAAAAATGAAAATATACAATTTGACTACTGTTTTTGATAGGGTTATGGTCTTTACTCTTGGCTACAAAAAATAAAATAAAAAAACATTAACCTCTTAACATCCAAGGGCCCACATGTGGACGATTCGCGATGCCAATTTGCCGACCTCTAGTGGCTTGGGTGTGCATTTCTTTTAATAGAATATATAGATGGAATTAAAGCCCTATTTGTTGTTGATTGCCCTTTCAGGTGACAAAATCCGCTCAGCGGTTCTTTTTTACATGCCGATATGTGAGGCGTACCCCAAAGTACGCAAAAGTACACATTACCACCCCCGACTCCCGGGGCTCTAGCTCCGTCAATCATTTGGCGATCTCGAAAATATTTGCACAGGGTTGTAGCCAATGAGTGTGGCTTTCCAATGATACCCCATGATATGATAATTGGGGATCTAATACGGTCTCTATTGATCGATTTATGATAAAGAAAAGCAGGGCTTAAAGAGGATTATCGAGGAGGTGAAGAAGAACAACCTGTCACTGGTCCTGTGTTTTATTGATTTCAAGAAGGCATTTGACTAAATACACAGAGGCAAGATGATACAAATCCAAACCTCTTAACTCATTCAGCGCCAGCTATTAGACGGGGCCCGTTGTAGCAATGCCAGGCTTTAAAAGATAGGAATGCATCACCTTCTTTGTAGAGGTATAACTATATTCTATATTATAGCTATGGATACAATACTATGGCCCATTTGACATCACCTATCTCCGCAACATTGCCAAAATCCATCACTGCCTCTCCACCCCTGCTGCTGAATCCCTCATACACGCCTTCATCTCCTCCCGTCTGGACTATTGTAACTCCCTCCTCACTGGCATCACCTCCCGCTCCCTCCATAAACTGCAGATGGTCCAGAATTCAGCCGCCCGCCTCCTCACTAACACCCGGTCCCGTGAACACATCACTCCTGTCCTCCACTCCCTCCACTGGCTCCCGATCAAGGAACGCATCAACTTCAATACACTACTCCTCACCTTCAAAGCCCTCCATAGCCTGCCCCCCCCCTACCTGACTGACCTCCTTGTCCCCTACCGCCCCACCCGTTCCCTCCGGTCCTCTTCCACTCTTTCCCTCACTGTCCCCGTTATCCAAACTTAAAAGATTTATATAGCGCTTTTCCTAATGCTCAAAGACACTTTACAAAACAAACAATACAATACAATACAGTTTTAGTAGATACAATAATAAAATATATATAAAAAGGTGAGAGAGGAAGGAGTTCATGGGTTGAAAGCAAACCATTGGTCAATTGCCCCCAAATACCCCCAAATATGACTTTATAAACCCAGAACTTTTCAATAATAATAATAATTATTATTATTATAACTTATTGCGTACGTTGCGTTCTTCTTCTGAAAAAGATTATGTATTGCTGTTAGAACAGTTAGATGCTGGTTGCCCAGGTGTATGCATATAACGCATATTTACAACATCTCCTCTCCTCTCCTCTCTTCTCTTCTTTGCTCGTACAAGTTCTGAGCACATTCAGGGTTTTAGCCACAGGGACCTTTCAGAGAGAGATGACAGGTGACAGATCCAGTATTTCCCAACCTACTTCATGATTGGTTCTTGACAGGGGCGCAGTCATTCAGTATTGACAAAAGCCTACTTTGCTGGAACGATTTATTTCGCACTATACAGTACGCGGTATACGTATAAGTACAAGTATAAGTCTTTATTTGTCATCAGATTAACACACACATGCAATGAGCGACCCACAGGAACACACACACACATGCACTGAGTCGCGAGTCATGAGACGTGTGTGTGTTTGTGTGTGTGTCATTTTGCGATCAGTCGCAAATCGCTTCCTGTTGAATGGATCAGACAGCGATCAGATGCCGAAACTCGGCTGTTTTACACATGCCTTATTCGTCTTATAAGGAGATGGCGGGCGTGTCTGTATGCAAATTATTTGAGCACGAACACGCATTTGAATTTAAGAATGAGTGAGATTCATCATGCAACATACCTGGGTACAGATTTGGACGTTAAGAACGGCTTGATGATTTTACACTCAATCGAATTTTTCCAGAGATGTCAATATGGCGCTTATATCTGTTTTACTCAAGAAAGATAAGGACCCCACCGAATGTGGCAGCTATAGGCCCTTAAGTCTCCTCGGAGCCGATCTCAAGCTATATGCCAAGGTTCTAGCCATCCGACTTCAAAGGCATATGACATCTCTAGTTCACCCTGATCAAACTGGCTTTATAAGAGGCCGCCTGGTTACTGACAATATTAGACGGTTACTGCACGTGATTGATGCCAGCAAGGATGTCGCAGTCCCTACAGCTGTCATGTCCATGGACGCAATGAAGGCCTTTGACAGATTGGAGTGGTCTTATTTGTGGGCAGTTCTTAGAAGGATGGGGTTAGGTGAGGGGTTCATTCATATGATCAAAGTTCTCTATACAGGGCCTTCAGCCATGATCTTAATAGGGAAGTTCTGCTCGCCACTCTTCTCTGTCTCCCGCTCTTCTAGACAGGGTTGTCCTCTTAGTCCCGGACTTTTCGCCTTATCTCTCAAACCTCTAGCTCAATACACAAGACAATCCCAGATTATATCTCCTGTTTCAATTCAGGGCACACATCACCATATCAGCTTATACGCAGATGATGTACTCTTATTTATGCAGAATCCCGCCATCTCTCTACCTCATCTTCTCAGCGTAATAGATGATTTTGGCAGTCTATCCTGCAAAATGGTGGAATACTTTAAATGTCTTGGGATTGAAATATTCCCCCCAGACGGTAAGGTATAATTACTCCAGCTTGGGTGACAGGATTACGAATGACTTTAGCAGGTGGTCAAAATAAAGAAATTCATTACAGGCCCGTGCGTCAATAATTAAAATTAATATTTTACCCAGAATTAACTTTATCAGCTCCATGCTCCCGTTACCTCCTCCTACTGGTTACTGGCAGAAATTGCACTCTGCCTCATATAAATTTGTCTGCAACAACAAACGCCCACGTTTAAAAAGATCCACTGCCCAGAGGAGTAAACTCGACGGGGGGTTAGCATTTCCAAACTTCAAATATTATTTTCAAGCTTTTTCTCTGAGACCATTGATCACCTGGTTTGACTCTCAAGCAGCCGTATCCTGGCGACCATTGGAGGAGAAGATAGTATTCCCATATAGACTTCAGGACATTGTGCATACCAACATATCAATTAAGCAATGCAATTTACGATTTGGCCCTCTTATCACACATGTGATCCAGACCTGGTGGGACACCCAGAAATGGTGTACTAACCGCCATCGATGGCATACACGTTCCCCTCTATTTAATAACAATCTACTACTTATTGGACAACAGACTATTAAGTACCCTAGATGGGAAAAGAAAGGCATTCACACGTTGGGGGATATCTTCGATAACACTGGTCTCCGATCTTTACAGGATCTATCCAACGGTTATGATCTCCCCGGAACTTCCTTTTTCTTTTATTTGCAAATAAGGACAGCTCTGAAGGCTCATGGGGTTCCATGGGACGTTCCACTAGAACATCACCAATTTCAAAAATTATTTTATGACGAGAGGCTTCGTTTCTGACTTTTATCGCCATTTGATTCTGTCCTCGTATGAGGACCTCCCCCTGGATACAATTTGGAGAAAGGATGTCCCGAAGTTGGATGTAGATTTTGATTGGGATGCAATCTGGGAAAATGTCCGGCTGTCCTCACGCAACCCAGATCACCAACAGATTCATCAAAATCTTATTCACAGGACTTATCTGACCCCTAGACCAGGGGTCGGCAATTAGGTTTGGCCACGGGCCAGATTTTCCCCAAGCCATTGCTTGGCGGGCCAGGATCAAAAACAATGGCTAATTTAATATAGTGAAAAAAGTCAAACGTTTTCCCCTTAACAATTGTGTGTATTGCGCCGTACTGTATTGTACCCATTCTGCAATCTGTTAAATAAAGTTTTCATTCATTCATTTATTCATGAACAGCAGATCAGCTGTTGCAGATCACCGCGGCGCGTGATGAACAGATCAGAAGACAGAATGCATGAAAACACGACTCACCATACCTTGTTTGTTGTTAAGACCTCCAAAATCCCTGCTAATGTTTGAAACATGTCACATATCCACTCGCCGCCCTCCAATTCCAGATTGGCATTGAATGCAGCTACTTTATCTGCCAACTTGAACACAGTTGTCATAATTTCCTTGTTGTTGTTGTTGTTGTTGTTGTTGTTGTTGTTGTTGTTGTTGTTGTTGCCACATATTATGCAGAGAGGACGTCGGCTCGGCACGCAAGAATCACCGACCTGTTGCGATAAACCCGTCTTTTAAGTATGGCTCCTGTTTATTAAAAGAAGCATTATATTTCCCCGTTGCAAAGAAGCTATCCAAAAAAGTTTGTTTTGTTTTTTTAACACTTTGATCGCCATGGGTTAAATTCATAATTTACCATCCCTCGCCAGCTCTATTTGTCTATGGAGAAGTTCCCCTTCTTTGCAGGGCTATAACTTTTTAAATTCTATTGCTACATTGCCATTATTATGGCCCATTCAATGTCCTATATGTATTGTTCAGGGTGTAGCAACGTTCAACTTTTTCATTCACATATTCATACTAAAATATGGTCTAAAGTATAAGTATGTTTTTATCGTTTTCTGCAGCTTTCTTCAGAACGTGATTTATAGCCCTAAATGCATTATATTGATGATGAAATACAGTTTGGTAGCGATCGGCGCAAGATGAAAAATTTCAACTGGACGTACTTCTAGAATGATCTACGTATGATCTGATGATGACCGGATGGGCGGGGGATCGTTTATAATTCCGTGGGCAACGTTAGATGATTCATCCAGAGTGGGTCATATGTTCATCATAGCAGTTTATATTGAACACGTTAGAATATAACGCTGAATCTCACCGTATGTTTCTCGCGCCGTTGGACGATCAGCGTGGAGTAGACCGTTTTCGATTATGGGATGTAGAAATGCCCGATCCATTTCCAGGTTGTATAATAGTATACGTCCAAATAACGTTGTTTATTGAGTTAGGGCGAGCGATCTATTATCCAGTGTTTCAAGAAGGAGTCGCGGGAGCTATAGAGAGTGGCCGGACCACATTTGCATGAGTACTACTGGTTCAAAGGTTAATATCCGGTTGGCGATCTGCCGATCGGCCACCAGATGGCGCTCTTGAACCGCTAGAGAGTTGAGAGGAGATCACACTTGTGTCTCAGGGCCCCGGAAAGGAAATATGATTTCGATGACAGATTTTTGAAATATTGACATCAAAGACGAGTTAAGGCGTCCTCGGCGGAATGAGCATGGCGTTTTCGGCGGTTAAAGTGTTAACACATTTAGTTACTCGCTCCATCTCGAACGCGTAAGTGAAAGTGCGTTAGGGAAATATACACGCGGCCCGGTGGGACTATTCCATTGGTTCTCCCAGTCCACGTGACCATTTCTAGCATTTCAATTGGCTATAGTGACAGACATGCTTTTGATGACTACCGGTAGATAGATACAGCTTCACAATAAAAGACACCCTGGCATCCCGAGTGAATATTTCCCGCGCGTAAAATAAATATCATATTCTCAAAATAATCTGATGGGCCAGAAATTATTGCTGGCGGGCCAATGTCGGCCCGCGGGCCGCCTATTGCCGATCCCTGCCCTAGACGATTGAACCTAATGGGTCTCAGACCTGACTCTCGATGTACCTTATGGCCAAATGGTGCCACCGGAACATTTATGCATATGTACTGGGAATGCCCTCCTGTTGAGCTCTTTTGGGAAAATGTTACCTCTCAGCTCTCAGAGATTTTCTCTCTGACCATACCTGTTTCTCCTTCTGTATTGCTGCTGAATGACGTCTCTCAATTGCCGACCTCTACACATGTGAAAAGCTGGCCTCACAGCCGCCAAAAAATGGATTGCCTCACGTTGGATACACTCAGACAAACTTTGCCCGAAGGTATGGATTCTCACTTATCTAGATGTGATCTACTTGGAGATTTCTACGACGCGTGTTATAGGGGTCAATGAGTCTAGTATTGCTATCTGGATGGCCGCTGTTGTGAAGTTAAAAGAGCGTATATAGCGGATTACTGAATACTATATTATGTATGTAACTCTTGTTAAGGTCCTGGGATGGGTGGGGGGGGGGGGGGAGCGAGCGATTGTCAAGTGTCCACGTATATCATTTAGTTGTTGTTTTTTTGGGGGGCGGGGGGGGGGGGGGGGGATCCTTCTGGGGGGCGGGCGGGGGGGGGTTGTTTGTGGACTATTTAACTTTTTATTGTCCTGATTTAACTGATGGTCTCGTCATTGTTGTTATTATTATTATTACTACTGTTATTGTCCTGTGATGTCTTGTTTATTAGTATTGTTACTGTATTGTGTTGTCTTGTTTGTGTAAAAAATAAACAAAAATAAAAAATATTTGATCACAAAAAAAAGAACGGCTTGATGAATGTGGCGGTAGCTTTTCTTATTGTTCTCTTAACACTTTAATCGCCGAAGACGCTGTTCAGCGTCTTTCCCCGCCATGCTTATTCTGCCGAAGACGCTGGACAGCGTCTTTGATCTGTTTACATCTTTTTTCCATTTTCCCAGTCTGAACTTCACCGCGGAGCTTTTGGACTTGAGTTTGAACCGGAAACTGCATTTCCTCTCAAATTACACTAGGTGGCAGTGTCCCCCTATTTTCTAACACTGTATCCCAATATAATGATATTGCAGCCTACAATGAGGCTGACATTTGATTGGCCAGCATACCTGACCGCAGGTATAAAAGTTTACGCTGTCCCAGAATCGACGGGGTTTTGTTGGGGAGAGAGATAGAAAGAGATAGATAGAGAGATAGAGAGAGAGATTGAGAGAGAGATATCTGCATTGAGATCAGCCTATAGTCTATATTTATAGTTTTATACAGTATTAGTGATAGTATCAGAATAATTGTAAGGTTTCAGCTGTGCTTTAGAAGTACTTAGTCGTGCTAACTAGTAGTACTATTGTGAGGGATTAGTGTGTAGTCTAGTTAGTATATTTTAGTAGTAGTAATAGTAGTTTGATCAGTTAGTTATTCCATTTAGATTATTAGTTCAGTATGAGGAGACGTAGTGTAGGTAAGCGTGGGGACAGGCCGACGGTGGATCGGCATTTGGACCCGTTGTAGCAACAATGACCGGTCCGTTGGTAGCTCCGATCGAAGAGAGCCGTGAGACCGTCGCTGGGCCCAGCGGCGTGTCTTGCCCCGGTACCGGGAGCGTATCTCCCCGTCGCAGTTCGAGGAAGAGGAAGGTGGCTGTTGAGTCTTCTTCAGACTCATCGGACAGCGATTCAACTGTTCATGAATCGGACGGCAGCGCCGATTGGAAACCACCAGGTAAGGTTGTGTAGGTTGTGCTTTACCTAACGCTAATTGATTCATTGTATACTGTGAATATGTAACGCTAGTTCGCCAACCAACGCCGGTATGTATTTATTATAGATCGGGAGTCATCTGACGACGACCTTGATCTTGATCAGAGATACCATGGTAAGTGCAGCACATTTTGATCCATGTTATTTATTTCAGTGTATATTCGACGACCAACGTTGTCTATTCATTTATTTAAAGAATCTGATTCATCTCACGACGAGGGCCATGACGAGGGCCATGGACATGGTGGTGGTGGTGGTCGAGGGGATCAGGGTAAGTCATTTTGACGAATGCAATGTGAATATTGTGTATTTACATCCAGGTTCAAATCGATGAAGTATAATATCGTGTCTGTCATGTACAGAGGTCTAACGACCGCACAGAATAGTAGCTGGAGCAGGCTGTACATGAACAGAAACAGCCCCTCTCAGTAAATGCTTTTCAAACAGTCCCGGGTAGGCAGATAATAAACGAAGACGTTTCAAATGGTAAATAATATTTATTGTATGTGGGGCTTTAAACCCACTGCTTTTCCCAAAGGGAAAAGGGATGGTATTTCAGAGGGGATTTAAACCCCAGACCACAAAAAGGGAAAAAGGTAAGGGGAGAACAAACACGGTATACATACAGACAAACAAACAATTAACAAAATAACTACGTGTCCGTTATAGGACACCACCACAATCTGGTTAGTGATCACTAACACAAAGCCACAATGTATATCGCTTCCACCGCGACAGCTAGCAGAGAAGGCAACCTCCTCACTCCACTCTGAGACGTGGCCGTGATTCAAATGAGGCACCCGGACGTGTGTCATTTCCCACTCTGTTATTCACTCATCTCCACTGCCTGCCTGAAGATGCACCAATCAGGTGCAACCAATCCAATCACGGAGATGAGTGGTATCTGCGGAACAGAACAGAAGATTAGGAGATGACACAACATCACACATACAAAACAACACATTTACATATACTAACCTGATGTTCAGATGGTTTCATAAATACAGTAATAATGGTAATGACCAACCCACGTACCCATGTACGTCACAGTGTCAAAGAGCTACATTATTTGGAGATTATAGGCCTTGATTTATATTTATTCACCACCACATGTATGGGGGGAAGGAGTGACCATGGCTTTGATGTACAATGGCTTTGATGTACAGGTGTGTGTGTGTGTGTGTGTGTGTGTGTTGTGTTGTGTGTGTGTCATATAAGCCTTGATTCACAATGTGATCTGCATCTAACTAATGTCAAGTTCTTTTATTTGGAGATTACATTGTCATATAGGCCTTGATTTATTTTATTCACCACCACATGTGCCCCATTTCATATGGGGGGAAGGAGTGACCATGGCTTTGATGTACCTGATGTACAATGGCTTGTACGTGTGTGTGTGTGGGGGGGGGGTGTGTGTGGTGTGTGGTGTGTGGTGTGTGGTGTCATATAGGCCTTGATTCACATGTGATCTGCATCTAACTAATGTCAAGTTCTTTTATTTGGAGATTATATTGTCATATAGGCCTTGATTTATTTTATTCACCACCACATGTGCTCCATTTCATATGGGGGAGGAGTGACCATGGCTTTGATGTACAATGGCTTTGATGTACAATGGCTTGTACGTGTGTGTGTGTGTGTGTGTGTGTGGGGGGGGGGGGGGGGGGGGTGTGTGGTGTGTGGTGTCATATAGGCCTTGATTCACATGTGATCTGCATCTAACTAATGTCAAGTTATTTTATTTGGAGATTATATTGTCATATAGGCCTTGATTTATTTTATTCACCACCACATGTGCTCCATTTCATATGGGGGAGGAGTGACCATGGCTTTGATGTACAATGGCTTGTGTGTGTGTGTGTGTGTGTGTGTGTGTGTGTGTGTGTGTGTGTGTGTGTGTGTTTGTGTGGTGTGTGTGTGTGTGTGTGTGTGTGTGTGTGTGTGTGTGTGTGTGTGTGTGTGTGTCATATAGGCCTTGATTCACATGTGATCTGCATCTAACTAATGTCAAGTTCTTTTATTTGGAGATTATATTGTCATATAGGCCTTGATTTATTGTATTCACCACCACATGTGCTCCATTTCATATGGGGGAGGAGTGACCATGGCTTTGATGTACAATGGCTTGGGTGTGTGTGTGTGTGTCATATAGGCCTTGATTCACAATGTGATCTGCATCTAACTAATGTCAAGTTATTTTATTTGGAGATTATATTGTCATATAGCCCTTGATTTATTTTATTCACCACCACATGTGCTCCCCATTTCATCTAACTAATATGGGGGGAGGAGTGACCATCACTTTGAGTACAATGGCCGCTGATTTATTTTATGTACATTACAGGATCCGACACAGATTCAGCATCCGGCGGTGGAACACCCACATACTTGGGTATGTACTAACTAATGCATTCATGTATGTAAATGTATTACTATTGTGTTTTATGAGACTTACTTACTGAATGAATTCAATCCAATTCAGATTCCTGGCGCAGATAGTGACGCAGAGACTGGCAATGACCCACACAACATAGCATCACAGTCTACTCCTGCAGGTGATTGTACATAAAATATAACACATAATGCTATATATATCACACACAGTTTGTAACTACGTTGACAGGTCGTGGCGTGCGACGTGGAGGAGCGAAGAGCAGGTCTGCGATCCGTCAGGAACAGGAGAATGCCTGGTCTCGTGAGGGCTGGGTGCCTCGCAGGATCCCCTTCACGTCCCAACCGGGGCTGCTCCAGGACGCCGCGGCACTGCATTCGCACCGGCCTGCAAAATGGCTAGATCTGTTCCTGACGGATGACTTTCTCAACGCCATTGTTGCCCAGACCAACCTCTACGCTGATCAGTTCATTGCCCGGCTGGATCCCACGCTAACCAGTAGCAGGGCACTGGGTTGGAAGGCCCTCACATTGAAGGAGCTGAAGAAGTTCCTTGGACTCATTTTCCTGAGCAGTGTCCTTTGGAAGCCTCGCCTGGACATGATGTGGACCACTGATGAGATGATGTTCACACCGTACTACTCAGCCACCATGTCATGCAACCGGTATGAGTTGATCTGGCGATACCTCCACTTTGCCGACAACACATCCCTAGATGTTAGAGATAAACTATGTAAGGTACGCCCTGTAGTCGACCATGTCAACATGAGGTGCAAGGAACTGTACCAGCCCGAACGTGAGCTCGCCATTGACGAGGGGATGATGGCATGGCGAGGCCGCCTGGCTTTCCGTGTCTACAACCCCAACAAGCCAACCCGGTATGGCATCAAGTCATACTTCCTGTGCGAATCACGCACAGGATATTGCTTCGCGTTCAAGCCATATTGCCGTGATAGCGCGAACCTGGGGGACACGGTCGTCGGTCTGCTTGGACGTTTGGCCGGAGCAGGGCATACCTTATATATGGATAATTTCTATAACTCTGTGAGCATGTGCGCCAGGCTCCGACAGTTGAGGACCGACGTCTGTGGTACCCTCAGGAAGCACCAGGGGGAGCCAGCCATCATAAAGAACCTGACCAATGCTGACATCGGTGTGGCGGAGCGCATTGCGGTCAACAACAAGCAGGTAATGATCGTGGCATGGCGCGATAAACGGATCGTGAAGACTATCACCAGCTTCCATGAGGACACCATGGAAATGGCAAAAGTATGGCAGAAGCGGAAGAAGGGCAAAGCAGTGAGGGTGGAGATGCTCAAGCCGTCAACCATCATGTGTAACAACCGCTATATGAAAGGAGTCGACCAGCTGGATCAAAATTTGGCGTACTATCCGGCTACACGTAAGACTGGAAAGTGGACCAAAAAGTTTGTGCTGTATCTGATCCAAATATGTATGTTCAACTTGTTTGTCTTGTACAAAACCAGGCACCCACAAGGGTATTATTACAACCTCTTCCGGTACACCAGGGCTGTGGCGCGGACCTACACAGGGGCTCAGGAGTTGAAGATTCCTGGGGTGGCAGAGGAGGAAGAGGAGGGTGGGGGTGAGGAGGAGGCAGGGGCTGAGCAGGTGGGGCGTGACAGGCAGCGCGACCCTAGGGCCCCACCGGCGGACCCGCAGAGCAGATTAGTGGGTGGCTTTGGGAAGCATGTAATGGTTGCATACAAAGCCACCCCCAAGCGAAAGCTACCATGTAGGAGATGTCGGGTCTGCCTTAGGCGTGGCCTCAGGGGTGAAACCAGATATTTTTGCACATCGTGCAAAGTCCCCCTGCATCGTGACAAATGCTTCACTCTGTATCACACAAAGACGGATTTTTCTAAATAGTTTCTTTATTAGTTGTCATACAGAAGTACAGACTACTTAAAAAATAAATAATCCGGCACACAGAAGTTCAAGGTACTTCTAAATAATCCATCATTGTGTGATACAGACAGAACCATGTGTACCACTCTGGTACATAGTATAGCTAGCTGAGAGTAGTATAGTATAGTATATTATAGTATAGTATAGTATAGTATAGTATAGTATAGTATAGTATAGTATAGTATAGTATAGTATAGTATAGTATAGTATAGTGTATGGGTAGTTGCACTGTTTTCTGTACAAGACAAATGCGTTGAACACATGTATTTGGGCCACGGTTGTCGATATTGCATAGGCATAGGTTTGGACTACTTGCAGATGAGACGTTATGTTAGCGATCTAGCTGTGTCGACTCCATTCATCATTTGCATTGTGTGTGTATATAGTTTATTTTTTTATTTATCTTTTTCCCCCCTCATTTTTACCGTTTGCACAGAAGCAATGGTTGCTGACAGTCACCCAGTTTATAAAAGTATATACTGTAGGTAACATACCACACTTTTCTAATGCAGTCCATTGGCCTCTTATTTATATACTTTGGAAGCATGTATTGGATATTTTTTGGTCCACAGATCATCTGGCGCTTCATCCATTTATCAATGGACAATGCAGTCATCGATGCGAGAGACCAACTGTAAGATATGCCCTGTAGTTGATCATGTGACGTGCCTGTACTGTGAATGTTACCAGCAAACTTCTAAATGCACAGAAACGATGGTTGGTTATCATCCAGTGTTCACTTTTTATAAGGTATTGTCTTGGTAAATTACCATAATTTTATACTGTGAATGTTACCAGCAAACTTCTAAATGCACAGAAACGATGGTTGGTTATCATCCAGTGTTCACTTTTTATAAGGTATTGTCTTGGTAAATTACCATAATTGTATACTGTGAATGTTACCAGCAAACTTCTAAATGCACAGAAACGATGGTTGGTTATCATCCAGTGTTCACTTTTTATAAGGTATTGTCTTGGTAAATTACCATAATTGTATACTGTGAATGTTACCAGCAAACTTCTAAATGCACAGAAACGATGGTTGGTTATCATCCAGTGTTCACTTTTTATAAGGTATTGTCTTGGTAAATTACCATAATTTTATACTGTGAATGTTACCAGCATATGTGTCTAATGCACAGCAACAATGGTTGGTACTAATGACTGTCACCCAGTTGATTGAACATATTGTGAAATAAAAATGTCACTTCATCAAAGTTTCAAGTTTTCTGCATTGTAAAGTATTCTGTATTTTATAATAATGTTTTCTGGACCTACACCAGTAGTTATAACTTACTTGTTCGTTAGCGCCAGGCATGGTGGTTGATAAGGTAGTAGTATTTCCAGGTGAAACTAATTGATATAAGATATTATTACTTTATGAATGTGTTTATCATGTATGGACGAATAAATTGGAAAACAGGTAGGTACAGAGCAACACAGTGTCTACAACACAGGAGCAGATTATGCACAGTACATGAATGAGAAACAGTCTAAATGTTTTTTTTTTTGTTTATTGCATGCACATGATCTATAATACGTGATCGGTACAATATCTACTAACCTGATCAATACAATATATTCCCACCTGATCGATATAATAGTATTACTGCATTTCAAGTTTGTCAGTCAGACTGTCAGTCGGACTGTCAGTCAGTCAGTCGGACTGTCAGTCAGTCAGTCGGACTGTCAATCAATCAATCAATCAAACCATCAAACAATCAATCAATCAAACAAACAATCAATCAATCAAACAAACAAACAATCAAACAAACAATCAATCAAACAATCAATCAAACAAACAATCAATCAATCAAACAAACAATCAATCAAACGATCAAACAATCAATCAATCAAACAAACAATCAATCAAACAATCAATCAAACAATCAATCAATCAATCAAACCATCAAACAATCAATCAAACAAACCATCAAACAATCAATCAATCAAACCATCAAACAATCAATCAAACAAACCATCAAACAATCAATCAAACCATCAAACAATCAATCAAACAAACAATCAAACAATCAATCAATCAAACCATCAAACAATCAATCAAACAAACCATCAAACAATCAATCAATCAAACCATCAAACAATCAATCAAACAAACCATCAAACAATCAATCAATCAAACCATCAAACAATCAATCAAACCATCAAACAATCAATCAAACAAACCATCAAACAATCAATCAATCAAACCATCAAACAATCAATCAAACAAACCATCAAACAATCAATCAATCAAACCATCAAACAATCAATTAATCAAACCATCAAACAATCAATCAAACAAACCATCAAACAATCAATCAAACAAACAATAAAACAATCAATCAATCAAACCATCCATCCATCCATCCATCCCAGTCTAAATAGCTTTATAACACGTTCGGTAACTATTATCAAAAAAAACTGCTGAATTTTCCTCTGTGTTTACCTTTTTTAACTTGTAATTGTGAACGAACGAAGACATGCAGAAACAAACGTTTTTTTTCATAGTGTACATCAACTCGTCGTCGTCAAATGAGCCAAACCATTTCCCCATAGTTATAATATAAAATATAGAAATAGCTCCGCTAAGATCATGAGATATGCTAAAATCGCCCTGGAATCCTGGCCAGGCGCCGTCATTTCCGGATTTCTGGCCGGCGACCAAAGTGTTAACAGACAGGTAAGCAAGAATATAAGAAAAATAATATGAGAGTATTGTTGAATGAGGCCCATTGTTCTGTAGTGGTTGCAATATCCCCCCCCCCCAAAAAGAATTTACAAGCTGGAAAACACAGCGGATCCATAGCCTGAAATCTTATGTAGTACAGGTCCAAATTTTATAAAAATCCATTCAGAAATGTGTCTTTTAGAGAGGTCCGGGTAAACCGTGTACCAAGAAAAAAGCTCTCCAGTATTCCATTTCCTCGTACACGGCCATTCATTCTGAATTTTTTTCACTTCTGGTTTTTGCTCGTCACCTTTCACATAGATCCCTTACTTGCACCTCCCGATGTGGGGTATCATTGGAAAGCTACACTCGGCCAATCGGCAGATGATTGGCAGTTCTGGAGCCTCGGGAGTCCAGGGTGGTAATCTGACACGTAAAAAGCTGCACGCCTAACATATGTCATGTAACTCGAGAAACGAGGCACGGATTTGGTCGAGTGAGGTGGCGTTATAACGGGAACAAATAGTGCTTTAATTCGGTAATTTATATGTTCGGCGAAAAATGCAGCCTCAAGCAGCTAGACGCTCGCAAAGTGCCGTTACTTTCGTCTGGCGGGCACGCCGGGTTATATACAACCGAGTGCACGTTAAGAGGTTAAGGCCTACGGGGTCCCTCCCAACCTACTCCCTGCCAAGAGCCAAGGTGGTAACCCCGGATGGCAACAGTGAGGAGTTTGCCATCCAAGCTGGGGTACTACAGGGGGACACTCTTGCCCCCTTTCTCTTCATAGTCATGCTAGATTACGCACTTAGGAAATCCATCAACGGGCGGAAGCAGGAGCTTGGCTTCACAGTCACACCCAGGAAGTCCAGAAGAAACCCTGCTGTAGTCCTGACAGACCTGGACTATGCGGATAACATCTGCTTGATGTCTGACCACGTGGAACAGGCACAGGAGCTCCAGATAAGAGTGGAGGCAGAATGTGCCAGGGTCGGCCTCAGGCTCAACGTGAAAAAGACTGACGTAATCACCTATAACATCCCCCTGGACCATCCGCCTCTCAAAACAGCCTGGAGGAGGTGCTCTCCCACTGGTCAGTGCCTTTAAATACCTGGGTTCACTGGTACACACACTGGAACAGGACCTCAAGGTGAGGAAAGCGCTGGCATGGAGGGCCCTGAATGGCATAACTAGTGTGTGTAACTCCAATCTCCCCCAACACATCAAGCTGAACTTCTTCCATGCGACTGTGGAGTCGGTCCTCCTATATGGCTGTGAAAGTGGGACCCTGAAGCCCATTCTGCAGACATTTCTGGATGGGTGCTACACCAGAATGCTGTGTGTAGTGCAAAACATCGGCCAGAACGAGCATGTCACCAACAAGCAGCTGTATGGGGGGCTACCAAGACTAAGTGAGCAATTTGCGGCCAGGAGGATGAAACTTGCGGGCCATTGCCACAGACATAAAGAGCTTCCAGCCAGCAGGATGGTGCTGTAGGATCCATCAAATGGGCGTCGATCACAAGGATATCCCACGCCGACATACGTGGACGTGCTTAGGAGAGATGCAGGAGTGGAGAATTCTGTGGAGCTTGCTGGATGTATGGACGACCGAGAAGACTGGATTCTCCGTTGTCAAGCTCGTCTGAGGACTACCAAATGATGATGGTGAGTAGTATTACTTGTAGAGAATGGTGAGTAGTATTACTTATAGAGGATGGTGAGTAGTATTACTTGTAGAGGATGGTGATTGGTATCACTTATAGATGATGGTGAGTAGTATCACTTGTAGAGGATGGTGACTAGTATTACTTGTAGAGGATGGTGAGTAGTATCACTTATAGAGGATGGTGACTACTATTACTTGTAGAGGATGGTGACTAGTATTACTTGTAGAGGATGGTGACTAGTATTACTTGTAGAGGATGGTGATTGGTATCACTTTTAGAGGATGGTGAGTAGTATCACTTGTAGAGGATGGTGACTAGTATTACTTGTAGAGGATGGTGACTAGTATTACTTGTAGAGGATGGCGACTAGTATTACTTGTAGAGGATGGTGACTAGTATTACTTGTAGATGATGGTGAATGGTATTACTTGTCAAGGATAGTATCATGCAGTAGTTTCAGAGGATTGCTGTAATTCAAACAAATCACATTTCATTATGCTTGCGTACCCATATGGTGTTTATTGAAAATATCTTGGTAGCAGACTGCGGTTTGTTAGGAGTTGATGAACAGCCTATATATATATATACACTGTAGCTGTGAACATTATCAGGAAGAAGGGTGTTGGAGCCGCCAAACAGGCTTTACTTTACTTCCTGTTCAGATAGCTACTGTAAGTGAAGATCAAACATGTACCATGAAGATTAAGCATTACAAAATAACCAATGATGGTAGAGAAAGAGAGGGGGAGTGGGGGGTAAGGGACACATGAAGGGGCGAGCTATAGAAAGCAGGGGATGAGGGACAGTGAGAAAAAAGGAGAGAATAGACTCAATAAAGGGAGTTGCACCTTTTATTGGGGAGTGTGGAGAGGGTACAGTGATGGAGAGATAGATTCAGAAAGAGAGAGAGATGGAAAAAGAGAGAAGCATAGAGATAGTGATAGAGATAGATGCGAGAAGAGAGACAAAGAGATATACAGAGAGAGATTGAGATAGTAGAAAGGTAGAGAAACATTATGGAGTGAGAGAGAGGGACATGTGTAGACAGATGAGACAGAAAGAGTGAGAGAGGGAGGAACAGGTAGAGATGAGAGGGAGAGAGAGATTGAAAAATCTGTTGAAATCCAACATATTTAAATCTCTCCAGTCATAATGTCCCGTGAAAATAATTCCCCCTTATTTTTATTTGGTTATCACATAACATACGTCCAGTAAAGGTGCTTGTTTTTGCCCCCGAAACAGAAATCTAGCTCAAATCCTGTGTGTTTACCTTGCCATGCAAGGTATGTGTGTGTGAAGCAGGAATACAAACAAGGGCCCTCATTTATCAATGCGTACGATCATTTCTAAGCAAAGTGTGGGACTTATCAATTTTAACGTGTGCTTGACTTTGTGCGTATATTTACGCACAGCTCCGACCGTGCGTACCTGTCGCCCGGTGGTAAAATATTATTATTGCAACGCGGAAATAAGCTTTTGTGCATTTGTTTCAACACTGGCATGTTCAACTTCTGTATGACCCGTAATTCATTATAGTTCATTGTAAAATAGCGACAGTAGTGTAATTATTGTCAAACCCTATAAATATAGCATTTGGAATAAGTCTTTCTTTCCGAATGAATGCAGCATGGTTTATATATAGCGTTATTGGAATATACAGGGGACACTGACTGCGTCCGCGGGGAACTGTTTTCAGAGATAGGAGATAGGAATGAATGAATGAATGAGGGGCAGTCTAATTGCAGAGAGAACATAATATTAACTAGAGTCCGCTATACCTGAGACACCTCCTTCATTTGTACCGCAATTTGAGACCGGAATTGGAGCGTGGAACAAAACGCACAAATGCCATCCCCGTGCACATTCAAGTCCTCTCCACCCTCGGGTCTTTGGCCACCGGCACGGTCCATCGTGATATTGGACATGGATCGAGCAATAGACTGTTACTGTACCACCCATGTAGCTGTCAAAGCTCCATCACAAATGCAGTTATGTGAATAGAAAGAGATTCCACTCAGTGATGCGCATTTGCCTGATACATGTCGTTGCTGCATGCCGGGAGGAAGGCGATGCTGCATGTTTTCAATTCATTAAATAAAACGGATACTTTCTGCAAGGGTTTACTGACTGTCATACAAATAATCAACCAACTACATACTGTAACTTTTCAGTGCACGTTTTTATTTACATTGTGACAACAGCCTTGTGAGCTCCCGCACACAGACATGATGGAATTCAAGTTCAACACATGGCGTAGGCTATGGCAGTGAGATTCATTGTTCTTGTATATGCTCTCGTATTATTGTTTATATAGGCTACCTAATACCGACATCAAAATAGATTGTATGCCTCTACAAATCATATGCAGGTAGAACATTTACGGAGAACTTTAATCCCTGGGTATTAATCGAAAGAAACGAAGAAAAGGTATATTCCAGCATGGTTATTAATGACACCACCGGCAAACAGTGGTTAACGGTCTTTATTAGTGATTGCGCTGCCCAGGCAACAATGGTCTTTAGTTAATAGATATCATATCCGACATCACCGTACGTGTACATGTCTGTCAGTCTGTCGCGTATTTCTCCCATAACACGCTTCGCTCGGCTTATTCCATTTTTCCACATTTCATGGGGGTGTTCCATTTCTGTATATGGTTAATTACGGGCGGTGCTATATGCAAATACTTAAAAACGTGCACAAGCGCGGAGCGTAGAACAAATGGTATTTATCAACACGGAGTGTGCGTACGACCCGTGTACGCACGTGTGATAAATCCCGATTTTTCTGTGCGTACACACATGCTAAATTCTGTGCTTAAGAACGAAAATAGAACACTTTATACGAATTGTTGATAAATGAGGGCCAAGGATTCTATTCCTGGAATTAGTGGACTAGAGAAACGTTACCTTGAAAATACCATACGTGTGTATCAGTGGCGGCTGCTTCTTGGTGAAGCACAAATTATTATATTATATATTAAATTATATTTTTAAAACATCCCCAAGGCTGCAACACCCCCATTCCTCCCAGGTGTCACGCTCCTCATTCGCTTCCATTCATTTTGGGGACCATGTTTAAATATCATACTTCTGAAGTATAAACAAACTATACTGCTGTGACGATTTCAATAAAACAGACCATTCTGAGTCAATGGTACATGCTTGTACAACTGTACAAGCAAAACTGTACATTGGAATATCTAACATGTATTTACCACCTTCCTCTGCACGAGGCCACAGATGGGTTTTATGTAACACAAGGACAATTACGTGGGTAATTCGAAAGTAAACGCACGCATTTCAGCCACACACACATCACTGACACACTGGACGCAGCGGCCCAATATATATATATTTTTTAAATCCACTCACCATTTGATGTACTTCTTTACGAGGAAATAGTGTCCCTCCCATCTGATCACTTGTAAATTAAATCCATCCTTCAATATTTTTTGATGAAACGTTCAATGACCTCGTCTGCTTGCAAACAGTTGCAAATCAGGCAATGCAACAAACAGCAGTCTTTTGTGATCTAATCGATCCTTCATTTGCGTGAGGATGCTGTCAAAATCCACTAAACATTGTTCTGTTGATGCGTGACACACGTTCCATCTTCGGGACTCCGACTCCGACAGGTGGTCACTCAGACAGTCACCCAAGCGAATGCCAAAGCAGTGCACTCATCAAAGCTGTGGGCACCTATCCCATCTTCTTCTTCTTCCTCTGGGTGAACGTTTCGATGACTTAGCTATTAGCTCATGTTAGCTACAACAAGTTAGCTTACAGAGTCCAAGACGGCACGTTCACGTCAATTACACTACTTCAACTGAGATTAAAAAATATATATCATCAAACGATGCACAATAAGTTCATGAACAATTGAATAAAGATCTTATTCTCGATGGCAGTCTCTTTCAAGGCAAATTGCACAGTCAGTCTCAGTGGTGAGATGATGACAGAAAAATCTAGAACATTAGATGGCTATTGACGCCACAGTCAATAGGGTCTAGCTGCAGTTCCGTATCATTAGCTGGCACCATTCTCTGATTGGATTTCAAGGCTGTCAACACAATGTCGTACGACGTGAACGCCAATCAATCAAGTGTGCTCCGTCTCACTACCCGCCTTTTTTAAACTCAAATTGCCTATTTTGATTCGATAATTATATTCTTAAGCCCAACCCGTGCAACTATTTTAGCAGTAAGTGATTGACAGATGGCCATTACTGCAGTCAGGTCAGAGAGCTCCGAGCTGTCATTTAGACATTTTTGAAGAAGAAAAAAATTCACTGGCATTGTTTTTGTTCAAATTCACTGGCATTGTTCACAGAGGAAAACATTTATAATAAAAAAATGTATAATAATAATAAAAAATTTAATAATAATAATAATAATAATAATAATAATAATAATAATAATAATAATAATAATAATAATAATAATAATAATAATAATAATAATAATAATAATAATAATAATAATAATAATAATAATAATAATAATAATAATAATAATAATAATAATAATAATAATAATAATAATAATAATAATAATAATAATAATAATAATAATAATAATAATAATAATAATAATATTAATAATAATAATAATAATAATAATAATAATAATAATAATAATAATAATAATAATAATAATAATAATAATAATAATAATAATAATAATAATAATAATAATAATAATAATAATAATAATAATAATAATAATAATAATAATAATAAAGAAAATATATATGTATATTAATAATAATATATATATATATTTTTTGTCTGTATATTACTAGTGAAGTACTGCCTCACTAGTTGTCATGCAATAACCTCCACTGGTGTGTATGGATGGACCCAAACACACTGAGTGCATGATTCCTGGATATACCAACACTTTTTTCCTCAAGAAATCTGCCATTCTACGAGTCGAGAAAGCAGACTCGAGTACGGTAATGTAATGTTAATTATTACTATTGATGATGTATTGTACATGCTGAAGTTGTGGCTAGCTGTTGTGCTACATGGACCCAAATACTGCCTGTACCAACACACTTTTTTCTCTCCAGTTGAATAGAAAATGTGACCAGGCGCAGAGTTTAGGGTCTTGTTGAGCCAGTCAATTATTTTATACATGATATGAAAGTACAGGTTCATACTGTTGCGTTTATCTGATAATCATCAATAATGAAAGGTAGAATTCATCTTCCAGAGGTTTATTCAAAAGTGAATCAAGCAATAGTACAAACAGGAAAAAGAATACGTTGCAAGGAAAAAGTACATTGCAACGGGCAGAATCAATATTCTACATTCTGCCCAGAACAGAGAAAACAAGCAACTTATATCACCGGAGCATGCTGTCAGCACTAGTAAATTCTAAGCCAATGATATAGCTTCTTCAGAAAATAGTAACAGAGAACCAAGACCAACACATGACTAAATCAGGTTATAGATTTAGAATAGCAGACTTAAGGGATCTAGAATTACAGCTGAGTTCAACAGTTTTAGAACAGACTCTGTTCTAAACAGGTGGCTGTTGTGGACAGGGCCTGATTAATGACCGGGCCGTCCGGGCCGCGGCCCGTGGGCCTCTAGTGCCGAGGGGCCCAAAAAAAAGAAATAAAAATAAAAAAAATTATATTTTTAAAATTTTAACTTTTTATTTTTTTGGGGGCCCCTCGTCACAAGAGGCCCCAAATTATTATTATTATTATTTTTTTTACTTTTATTTTATTTTTTTGGGAGGCCCCTCGTCAATAGAGGCCCCAAATATTTGTTTATTTTTTTTAACTTTAATTTTTAATTTTTTTGGAGGCCCCTCGTCACTAGAGGCCCCAAATTTTATTTACATTTTTTTTTCTTATTTTGGAGATCGATGTCATACTGTGACACTGAAATGAAAACATTATTTCATCAACTAAAATATTTAGTCAACAAAAATATTTCATCAACTAAAATATACAGTACGTCACACCCTGCCGTCTGCAAGTGGCTAATCTTGAGTATTTTTTCTCCTCTTCATAAGAGTTTGAGGTTTTCCGTTTGAGGTAAAAACAGCAATAAAAAGTCAAAACTTCCACATCTCCACATCCCAGCCCCGACACCTGAATAATTTTACCAACGGATTTCCAGTTCCGCGTTCGCGTTCTGCGCTCTGATTGGCCACTGACGTTTCTGGTAGCGCCAATCGTGTGACGCCTCTTTCTTTCACCGGTTAAGCTTAGGCACTCTTTCGAAGTTGGTTAAGGTTAGAGTTTGTCTTAGAGCAGGGCGATAGAACACCAGCCCTGATTCCATACTCTAACCTTAACCAACTTCGAAAGAGTCGCCTAAGAAACGTCAGTCAATATTTCGATTGTATTTTTATTCTTTTATACATACATACATACATACATACATACATACATACATACATACATACATACATACATACATACATACATACATACATACATACATACATACATACATACATACATACATACATACATACATACATACATACATACATACATACATACATACATACATACATACATACATACATACATACATACATACATACATACATACATACATACATACATACATACAGCCCCACCCCCACCTAATAGTCCTCTCCCCACCGTATGTAATGTATATATTCTCTCCCCACCGTATGTATATTTCTCTCCCACCCACCCACCCCCTCCTAATGTACAGTCCCCTCCCCATCATATGTATATACTCTATGTCAGGATCTATGGGTAACAGTACTGTATATTTGCATATCATATATGTCACAAATGTAACAGTACTATATACCTGTATGTCATGTATGTCCCTATGCCATAAATGTCATGATGTCATATATGTTGTGCATGTCATACATGTCACTATGAATTGAAAATGGGGGACCCTGATGTAAACAAAACAAACGTCTTTCTCTAGTCTGCATCCCCTTAACAATTGTGTGTATTGAGCCGTACTGTATTATTTGTACCCATTCTGCAATCTGTTAAATACAATTTTCATTAATTAATTAATTCACAGACAGTAACACAGGACAAAAACACATTTCAACCCCCTCCCTTCCCTAATTATAATTTAAATTGACATTCACGTAAAAGTAAGCTTACTATTCTAATAATTTATATTCTTATCTCCAAAGTGTGTGCATGTTTTTTTTCTTCCTGAGGATGGCGCCATCCCCCCATCTAAACATGATGTGTTTATTTTCTCTTCTCTTCTTGATTGATTGAAAACTTTATTAACAGATTGTAAAATGGGTACAGTACAGTACAGCTCAATAATTGTTAAGGGGATGCAGACCAGAGAAAGACTTTCGTCTTGTTTACATCAGGGTCCCCCATTTTCAATTCATCATAACATATATGACATACATGACATACAGATAGACAGTACTGCTACATCTATACATTTATGACATACCAGATTTGCAAATACAGTACTGTTTGTTTGATACGAAAAGAGTCCAGAAAAGAGAGTATATACATTTGACGTAGAAACTGTACATTGGAGGAGGTTGGGTAGGTGGGGTGGGGTTGGGGGGGTGGGGGGGACTGTACATTGGAGGTGGTTCGGTGGGTGGGTGGGGGACACTGTACAACTGTACAAGCAAAACTGTACATTGGAATATTGACAAAACCATACTTGGTAATTTACTGTACATTGGAGGGGGTTGTGTTAGGACATTTACAGGGGCCAGTTTCGAATTGCAGTCTCCCGTAGGTGTTCTTTGAGAGTGCTTTTGAAAGTGGGTAGTGATTCACATTCCTTTACAGCTTTGGGTAGGGCGTTCCACATTGATGTGGCATAATTGCGAAACGTGTTTAGTCCCTTGTTTGAGCCGAATCTGGGTTTAACATGATTTGTGGAGCTCCCTCTGGTGTTGTAATCATGGTATTCACTGACCTTTGGGAGGTATTTTGACGTACATGGGTACCTTGGTCGTGTAGTGTATCTTGTAGACCAGGCCCATTGCAAGTTGCTGTACTCTGTCATCTACTCTAAGCCATCCTATGTTGTCAAAGTGGGCAGGGGTGATCAAAGTCCTTTTAGCTTGGCCCTCAGAGCCCACCACTTCTAAATATTCTATATATTTTTTAAAGTGATATATAAAAACGCCACTGTGCGTGCGTGCACGTGTATGTGTGTGTGGGGGGGGCCTCCACAAGAATCTGGCCCAGGGGCCTCTGAAGTCTTAATCTGGCCTTGGTTGTGGAGGAATTTAGCCGGAATAAGGATGTACCCAAGTCAGATATAGACTTAGTTAACACAGGATCATTATTCCACACTGTGGGAGGTGGAATTGGATGACATTCCCTCTGTAGCACATATACCTTCAAAATAAGCCATCACTTGTACAAATTGGGTGGATACTTTTCAATTTATGTCTTATTAACAGACTGTTATGCTACCTAGTGAGCTGTACCCAGCATCCCTTACTTCCTTACTTCCCTGACTGTTCCCGTACTGGACTCTGTATCTGTTACTTGTTACCCGTGGTTTTATGTCCTGCCTATTCAACAGTTGCTTATTCCCTGTGGTTCTTTGTTTCTCTGTTCATTTGTTTTGCTCATTGTCAGCGTCTTTGGGTTCCTGAAAAGCGCTTTATGAATAAAATGTATTATTATTATTATTATTATTATTATTATTATTATTATTATTATTATTATTATTATTATTATTATTATTATTATTATTATTATTATTATTATTATTATTATTATTATTATTATTATTATTATTATTATTATTATTATTATTATTATTATTATTATTATTATTATTATTATTATTATTATTATTATTATTATTATTATGCCGTTCCATGGTGTAACAGTTAGGGGTGGGACGATATATCAATCAAGATCGATATATCAATCTATTATCAATGATCCAATAGGATCGATGCAACGTAAAAAGATCGATTCATATTGCGATTCTCTTATTTTGAAAATCCCGTGGAGAGTCGTATCCGCCCAGCGCCGCAGTAGCGTCTGAAACGTGGACATTACAACAGAGCAAGGATACATAGTGTGCCTATTTTGCGACCCAAAACAAGTCCCTGCTGTTTTATTCCGCAACGGGTGAAATGCATCTAAGTTAACATGCTTTGCAATCCCCGCCATTCGTTTATGCCCACGTCGCGTTAAAGACCGAAATTAACTTTACTTTAGCGTAAGCTAACAAGCTAACCATAGACAGAGAGAACAGCAGAGTCGGGACTGGGGAAGGGGAGGGGGGGGAGGCATTCTCTGTTTCTGTGTGTGTGGGTGTGCTTTTGGAAAGACCAAATGAAGTCAAAGGAGTATATTATATTTATGGTAAATGTACTGAGGATGGACAGATAATGTTGATATTTAAACATAAAAAATACAATACATAATAAATGTATTCATGATCATCATGCAACATAAAACAATTGTAGGAATGGTTTGGGAGAGGAAGGGGTTTTAGGTTGTGTGTTGTGAGTTCCAAAAAAAATAACTTAAGGTTTAAAGTAAAATATATCAAAACGTGGCACTTTACAGTGAACAGGAGGTCTATTTGTATTAAAAACAATACATTGTTTTTCATTTAAAGCCCAACATCCAGGTTAAACCCTACTGATCAATTATGGGTAGTTTACATCATTGGTATATAATTTCATTATTAATTTTTTTCCATTTGACACCGGAAATGCCACTCCGAAAGAGTTAAAAAGGTCCACGCACGAATAACATGCACGCGCAAATCAAAAAAGCTTATCAAACAGGTGCATATTAATGAGCCGAATCTAAAAGCTTATCAGACGCTAGCACGGCCGTGACGTCACTTCAGGAAACGTATGCCTTATGCTCGTCCGAGTCATAGTACTACTCGATATATGGCGCTGGCTAACGTTAGCATTATGTCTACTGTCGTGAACCATTTGAGATCTGGGCATGTAGAGGAGTTTGGGGAACGAGTAAAATCATGTGCAGGTCCTCTTCTCAGACCTGTGTGGCAAAGCACTGCACACGCATCATGCAAGCTACACGTCGCTGCATGTTGATCAATGGTGGCCCACTCGGTGCATCACAGTGGGCTACTGTTGTGCTAACAACAACCGCAGTGTCCGGCTTGTCGGCCGGCATGAGTGCTCGATTTGGGGTGGTTCTCTCCTCTTTGTGTGCCCCCGTCCTCCCGGGTGTCCTGCCGGGGAGCTTGTGGACGCGACAACAGCGGCGGCCGTAGCGTTAGTTAGCTCATAGCTATCGTGTACCACTAGCGTTACGGCGGGCTCGAGCACCCTACGGCTGCCGCCGTTGTCGCGTCCATGGGCTCCCCGGCAGGGTACCCGTGGGGACGGGGTTGTACAGAGAGGAGAGAACCAACCGTCGGGATATGTTGTTAGCACAATAGCTACCAAGCTAAGCTATGTTAGCTTATAACGGTGTACACAATATGTACAACGACACAATGATTTACATTATTACAAATATGGTAACGTGGTTGTGGCTTTTACAAATAGTGGTTAGCTTTAGAGATGGATGGCTATGATCACGGAGCAATAGTGTTGTTAGGTGAAACAGATACATTTTCATTCGGCTAGTAGTAGCAAGGCTCTCAGTGCCTGCCACTAGCTGTGTGTGACTCTCAGCGCCCCCTGGTGAGCCCCCTGGTGCCCTGCACCTCTTGTGACGACATCATTTCAATTACACACGCACGTTATGAACCATTGATTAAAATATCCACGTGCGTGGTGATTGTGTTGGGCAGACAAAATGTTTGATAAAAACGCAAAAACTGGGTCAATTTCAATACTTTTTTTTCCTTCTTCATGAAAGTCACCCTTGGCCTAGTCCACATTGTTTATTGAACAAAAATACAACATGAAGGTTGGCCTTTAAATGTCTGGAAGAGACTCAAAAATAAAAATGTCAAATGATATCTAAATGTTACTGATTGTGTTAAATGGGCATATAATATCGTCTCATATCGATCGCAGGCACCTGAATCGAATCTTATCGTATCGTGGCAGACTTTGTGATATCGGCAAATATCGTATCGTTGTCCAAAGAATCAATGAAACTGGTGATTCCCACCCCTAGTAACAGTTAATAGGGTCCCCTCTCAATACACGACACAGTGTAGGTGCCGGTAAAAACAAGGGAACATATATTCTTTGAGACAAAACGATATTCGCAGATTACTCGAAGTACTCTGCTGCAATCTTGTCAGTTTTACAGATAGGATTGTGTACAGTGTAATGGTGCTTTGAGCAGGAGAAACGTATAACTTATATTGTTACAGTATAAAAAGACCACTTGTAACTGAAGCTGCCACTAGGGGGTGCTGCCGCACCCCGCACCCCCCCTTCCAACATGCCTGCACTGGAGTAGATAGAGAAATGATAGAAAATAGATGAATAGATACAGCGGATATGCAGATGAATAGAAATGCATTCGTTAGAGATGCATTTGTTAGAGTTAGAGATCTAGACTTTTCAATATTCTATGCCTTACTTCTGTACACTGCCAGCCAGCCTGTATGTGACGGAGAGAAGAGAATCTCCTGATTCAAATACAATTTAACCTCTTATCCATCAGGCAAAAAATGGGGCTAGTTTTGCATAACATGCCTGACGATTGCATACCAAAAGTAATTTGCGATTTATTCTTGAACCACTTATAACACATGCATGAGTAGTCTTCTTCTATCCCTTTACCGTAGGAATCAGCCCTCATGTAATATACCATTAGCTCCAGAATTTCATTGGCTACAAATATGGTCAATCATTTTCACCGTCAGAGGTGACTGGTCCGTTCAGGGCCAGCCAAAACCGGATGTGGTCACTTGTCCGAAACCGACGCTTGTTGGTTGTTTGGTCTTGTAACCTGTGATTGGAAGCACGTAATAGGTTGAGTAGGGTGTCAATCGATTAGCGGCCATTTTAGCTTTCCAACAATATGTTGGTTGATCGGCAAAAATACACTCCGAAGCCGACACATGCATGATGGCCCGCTGTCGGGCCGGATGATGTTTAAGAGGTTTTAATCTAGCTTGACACAGCTACAGATAAAAAATTTGTATCCACTTTTTCTCCTTATTTTCTATTTTTCTCCCATCCCAATTTCGCTGTTCCCAATTCTCCCCTCCCCTGTATTGAACGTTGCTCGCATATGCCCCCCACAGGTCGGCCGTAGGGAGGATAGAAGCCTTGCATCATGTGTCCCCTCCGGTACACGAGGAGGCAGCCTGTCACATCTGTTCACCTGCCAGCGCGGACTCTCATTGGCGAGGTGTAACGTGTGGGAGGCTCACACTACCCCGCCATTTCCTGTCTCTGCTGTGCAGGCGTCCCCCAACCGACCTGTAGGAGTCGCTGTCCACAACGTCCAGATTACCACCCATCGACTTCCACCTGCTGGCTCTGCCAATTGAGCCAGTATGACGGCCGGCCCAAGCCGGAGGCAACGCCGACAGCCGGATTCGAACCCGGTGTCTCTTGCGTTGGTGAACACAGCTACAGATTTGACACTATTGCAGCGAAGCCATGTACAGCCAATGGACCTCATTCACCAACATTGTCTTAAGATTTCTCTTACGATAACCTCCTTGGAAGATCGTAAGAGAAAGCCGACCACCATTACACCCGGATTCACCAACACGTGGAGAGGTTTTCTTAACTTGCCAAATGATCTCAGCTGCAAACCCTAGGTGCACGTTCACGTTTACTTCATTTGCATGCAGACACGCCCCTCCAGCTCATTATAATGCAAGGGCTGTGCGCAAAAGAAGCATCGGCATTGCCCTGTATTCAACAGGTAGCGAGGAAGTGCTTTGCGATGGATCCAAATTAGATTAGATTAAAATGTATTGTCATCATACAGCACACTATACCTATAGTGGAATAGACTGTATTAATATTCCATATTTATACCGTCTTGTTGCACGCTCCTGGCCACCTGCCGCAGTGTGCTGAAGGAATCTATGTTTTTCAATGTGTAATTGTGTATATAATGTATATATATCGGTGGGTGACAGCATCTACTCAGACGGATCTATATATCTTAAAAGTAGCCGGCAGTCAGTGTGTGTCAGCAGCAGATGAGGATTCGGGCTGTGCTGTTAACATCAACAGCTGATAGCCACAGCATCAAGGTTACTCGATCTGGAGCAAGTGCCACAGCGTTTGTTTGGGGTAAGAGGGGCAGTAATATCAACATCGCCGTTGCTATAGTGATTTGGGTCAAAGAGCCGTTGTCAAAGACTGCGTGTCACGTAGTAACGATGAGCGGGGGTGGGGGCCCGTTGCTATGGTGAGAATGTTATGAGGTGTGAGGTCCTTCCGGTGTAAGTAAGACTGAGATACGACGCCCAGACGAGCAGACGCGTTGATCAGAGACTTTCATCCCTCCCCACCCTCGATGGGTGGGGGAGGGGAAATAGTGACACATCATCACTAGCTTCGGCTAACAGGAAATGGTGGTTGGCTACGATGAGAGAGATAACCATTGGATTAAAGAGATGGGAAGAGACGGTGGAGGAGAATGAATTAAAACTGAACAAGGACAATACAGAATGGTGTTTCCATCTGGTACAGAGGCTTTGTTTATGGAATAAACAACGTTTTTCCAAGAAAGGTACCACGCCTGCCAGTGTCGAATTCGTATGATTACGGATTGTTAATCTGTAGACCGTTTTCGCCTAAAGGTACATGCCTAAGTAAATGGAAGATTGCTCCACTTCTGCAAGGTCAATTTGCATGTTCTTGGTATCTAGGAACATCTAGGGACCTGGGGGTATGTATTTACAGTGTCAGAAATATTGTATCTGTTACTAGGCTGAGTAAATTGTAATGAAGAAAAGGAGAATATAAATTATGATTTATGATTTTTGCATCTTTGATCAAAAATGTATACGGGTAGGAGAAAATGCTCACTGAGCTCATTCACCACCTTATTGAGATCATGTGTACAAACAATCTAAGCAAATGAATAAAAGGAAGATGATTAAACAGAAGGAATTATAGATACAGTAATTAATGATAATCGATTTTAATTATAATATATTTGACCTTGAACTTGACCTTGACCTTATTATGTCCAAATCATACATCTATGGATAGGGAAAATGCTCCTCTTTCCAATGGCAGGGTTTAATCTGGATTTAGTTATTTCCTTGCGGTTTTTACGATAATTAGCATTTTCCGATAAATTCGTATTTCCGATAAATCGTATAAAACATCGGTAAAATGAAAATATACACTTTGACTACTGTTTTTGATAGAGTTATGTTCTTTACTCTTTGCTACAAAAAATAATATTTAAAAACATTAACCTCTTAACATCCAAGGGCCCACATGTGGATGATTCTTTACCGACCTCTAGTGGCTCGGGTGTGCATTTCTTTTAATACAATATATAGATAGAATTAAAGCCATATTTGTTGCCTGTCGATTGCCCTTTCAGGTGACAAAATCCGTTCAGCGGTTCTCGAGTTACGTGCCGATATGTGAGGCGTGCCCCAAAGTACGCAAAAGTACACATTACCACCCCCGACTCCCGGGGCTCTAGTTCCGTCAATCATTTGGCGATCTCGAAAATCTTTGTGCAGGGTTGTAGCCAATGAGTGTGGCTTTCCAATGATACCCCATGATATGATAATTGGGGATCTAATACGTTTATGATTTATGATAAAGAAAAGCAGGGGGTCCTATAGCGGGACATGGGGGATGACAAAGTTGTACAGCCAGTATGAGAAGGTCGACTTCAGAGAGAGAAATAAACACAACGCAGAAACTTCACGAACACAGATGACGAGGTGATACTGGCTGATTACAGAAACATCTAACAGTGCGCACACACACACAGACACACACACAGTTATACTGTAGTTATGCTACAGTACAGTACAGTACACATCTTAGCATGACATCTTGCTAAGCATCTTGCGTGAGCGCACCAGACTCCACAGAGGCGGTGCGCACCGGTGTCACACTGCTCTGCATGTTGGTTGACATCGACCTGCATTAAATGTAGTAAACTGGCATGAGAAATGTAGGAAATTGGTAAGCGGTGGTAGGCTTGACTGAAACCTCAAACGATTGCGGACATGCCGCGCAGAGTCCGGTCTGCGCACAGTATGCCCGACTGTACTGTACTTACTGTATGTACTACTATATAGCAGAGCATACAGTATCTACTATCTCCTAATGAAACAAGTAATTTGAATAATATAAGCCTACTGCTCATTCATTACACACGTAGGCTATACAATGTGCGTGTGTGTGTGTGCGTGTGTGTGTGTGTGTGTGTCAGCTGAACAGGTGGCCAGGAGCACACAACAAGACGGTATAAATATGGAATATTAATACAGTCTATTCCAGTAACTAAGATATATCCACGTGATTAGCTTTAGTTCTTATTTATTTATCCACTGTCATTTGCAGTGTTGTTGTAGTGTTTTTATTTACTTTCGGACATCACAATGCCTCTTGAGGTATGACTGTAAATGGAATGAATTCTTTTATCTACAAATATTGTCATATTTATTATTATTATGATTAATAAATTCCAAGGATGCCTGTAGAGTTGACATGAACGAAATCACCATGATTCCTCCCAAATAAAGTCCTTAAGAACAGGGAGCAGACCAGTCTGTCCGACTTACGACTGCTCTTCAGCGCTCCTAAATCCTGCTCTTAGTTAAGACCGAATCCAGGTGAAGGGACCCTCTGTGAATCCCAAAATTGGCCTGAAAATTTCTTAAGTGGAGCTAGGACAAAAATGTGTCTGATATTTTGTCTTAAGTCCGTTGGGTCTCATTCCCGAATATTTTCCAAAGAGTTCTCTTGGAAGACTTATCTTGGAACCGACTGAGACAGAATCAATGACAAGTTCACTCTGAGTCCCCAACATGCTGGGAATATGTCTTTTTTTTTTTTTTGATCCACTTTTTCTCCCATTTTTCTGTATTTTTCTCCCATCCCAATTTCGTATCATCCAATTCAACCCTCCCCTGTCACGAACGCTGTTTCTTGCCTCCCACAAGCCGGCTGCAATGTGGACTAAGTCATACATAGCACAAGTCCCCTCCGGTACTTGAGGTAACAGCAGTCGCATCTTTTCACCTGCGCAGCTCGATCTCTCAGTATCGAGGAGTAACGCGTGGGAGGCTCACGCTGCCCCCGACACTTCCTGATTCTACTGCGCAGGCGCACCAACCGACTTGTAGGAGTCGCTTGTTCACAACGTTCGATCCCCACCCTTCAGTTTTCCCTCCCCGTAATACGGCCAATGTGTATTACTGCGGACGACCAGCCAAACTGAAAAACAATGTGGAGAGCTGGATTCGAACACGCGAATCCTAGCGTCTCCACACTGGTGGCGAGTGACTTGTCCACTACACCACCTAGCCGCCCATGCTGGGAATATGTCTTAAGTGGCTCAAACGGTCGCACCTGTGATATCTGCGTTGGGGAATGGCACCATGTCTCAAACGCGAATGCGCGTCCCCGTTCAGGTCATTTGTATACAAAACAACGGCTCCAGAGATCCTTATAAGGCAATTAATGATGCAGCCAATCCCTACCCAATCCCCCCTCCCGCGTGTACGCCCGGCGCCACTCCCACGTGATGGTGGCGGCAGCCGACTAGTACGCGCGCTGGAGGGGGGGAGCCTAAGACTGTCTCATCACCAAAGCCCGATCCCCCCGTCCCTGCCCCCTCCCGCTGGACAATCTTTCCACCCTCCCTCCCGCCACCTGGCGCAACGATACCCCGGTGTTGTCGCAGCCGACTATTGCATATGGTGTCTCAGGCATTCTGTAGTCGACATGTGTCAACAAATGTACGTGTCTGTTTGAATTTATGTTGTGCCGTTGTTACTGTAAAAATTTAATGATTGTGATATGTTGTTGTTAATGAGACGATGAGCTGTATGTGTGTGTCACTGGAATTTCCCCAAGGGGATCAATAAAGGAATATCTTATCTTATCTTAAATGGATGCGGACGCGCTTTGCGACCCATCGAAATTAGATTAGATTAATGTATTGGCAACTGTTACGGATGGTGTCCTTATGTATATGTATAGAGGGAGTAATGTATAATATCTGTTGTGTATATATAGGCATGTTTTGTTTGTTGTTGTCTTGTCTCCCTCTTGTGTCTACATATCCCCATTCTCAGGTGTCTCAGTTCCAGCAGCAGCTGGTCAATCACCATCTCACTCCAGCAACAGCAACAACAGCAGCAGCAGCTGAGGCTCGTCAGCAATCAAGCTCCACACCCCTTCATATGTCCCAGTCTTTGTGTCAGTTCCCTCTCTCTGTTGTTTGCTATAGAGCCGTGGCTCTTTGGGGTATGTTTTGTAGAGCTGTTTAAGGCTCTGGTATTTTGTAGAGCTGGTGAAGACTCTGGAACTTTGTGCTGTTAGTTTGTAGGAAATAGCTTTAGTGTTGTTCTTTATTGTAAAGCTGTATCTTTAGTGTTGTGTGTTCTGTAGAGCTGTGGCATTTTAGGTATTCGGTTGGTGTAGAGCTGGTACCTAAAGCTCTGGTTATTTGTGCTATTGTTTAGTGGAATCCTTGTATCTTTTGGTGTTTGTAGTACACTTCTGTTTAACCCTAACCCTGTGTATATTTATTCCCTTGTCACCCAGCCTATGGTGATTCCTTTTTCTTGTTTATTAATCTTTTGTTTCGCACACAGGGAGATTGAGGACAGGAAGATACCCTGGGTCTACATTTTGCATCACGTAGGTGACCTGATGTTAAAGACACCAGCTTCAGAGTGAGCACCACCACCTGTACTTTTGGGCGCCAGCGCCTGTAAGGGGGGGAGGTGGGTTTTCATTTCCTTTTGGTATTTAATTTGGTGCCACTAGGTAGTCCTCCTTGCTCTCTGTGTTGCTGAGTTTTTTTTGTGTTTGTAAAAATACTGGCGCACACAAGACTTGTTATGGAATATCAATGCAGTCTATTTCCACATGATTAGCTTTAGTTCTTATTTATTTATTTATTTATTTATTTATTTATTTATTTATTTATCCATTGTCATTTAAGGTGTTGGTGTACTAGGCTACATAGTGTATTTCAATATCTGTTTTATTGATTAATGATACATTTGAAGGAATGCAAGTTATAGCTATATCAAACAAATGTCTGTCCTATTGTACCAATTCATGTTGGCTATAACCTGCATTCTTTCAAATGTATAATTAATCAATAAAACAGATATGTAACAAATAAGAAATACAAATTCCACAGAAGGCATTAAATAATTATTATTTTCAATAATTTCACAATAATTGCATAATTGTGTTTGAATGTCTGAGTAATTAAAGTAATTATACATTTGTCCAAAATAGCTGGTTCAGATATGGTTAATCCAGCTGCCCTGTGATCAGATGAATCCATATTATTTATCTTTCCGACATCAAATGCATAATTTCTTATCGTACAAATATTGTCATATTTATTTTAATGATGATTAAGTAATTAATTCCGGGGGGGCAGGTGGCGCACGGAGATTACGTTCGTCACCAACACCGGGAGACACTAGGATTCGCCTGTTCGAATCCAGCTCCCGGCGTTGCTATCAGCTTGGCTGGCCCCTCACACTGATACAATTGGCCGTATCAGAGGGTGGGAAAGCTGAAGGGTGGGTCCTGGGCGTTGTGGACAGCGACCCCTACAGTTCGGTCGGGGTGCCTGCTCAGCGAGGGTTGGATCTGAGGAGAGATAGTGTGGCCTCCCACACGCTACACTCTCCCCGGTGAGAACCTGCGCGGCCAGGTTGGCCTGCCCCAGGCTGCACATGCGTCGGAGGAAGCATGTGACAGTCTCCGGTCTCCCGGACCAACAGTAGGGGAAAGTACGCAACAACCAGGAAGGGTGGGATGGGGAGAGAAAAATCGGGAAAAAGGAGGGGAAGAAAGATAAAAAAAAAATAAAAAGAAAATAATTAATTCCAAGGAGGCCTGTAGCGCTGACATGAAGGAATCACTATGATTCCTCCCAAATAAAGCCATTATGAACGGAGTCTGTCAAGTTAATAAAATGTTAAATTAGTCAATCAATCATAAGTGTGCTCCTCAGCACTCTTAAATTCTGCTCTCAGCCACGGCCAAATCGATCTCAGGAAAATTTGGGGAATCACGCTACTAGCGCTAATATGTCTTAAATGGGCAGAAATCTGCCTGAGAGGAATTTTTTGTCATAAATCCATTCGGGAATGAGACCCATTGATATTTGGTACAGCACGATAAACGTTGGATGCTTGCTGTGCGACTCAACTGAAAAACGGACCCCGGACTGATCTTGGAGGCCGACCATATCCATTAACTCAGTGTTTCTCAAAGTGGGGGGCGCGCAGAGGCATGACAGGGGGGGCCTTGAGATAAAAAAAAAAAAATTGGATTACAGAACATTATCACTAAAGTGCTATCTGTTGCAGCTGCACTGTTCTCCATGAAAATACCATATTTGGATAAGTTTGACCATTTCTCAAAATCTGAAAATCATTATTTAATAAAACACAGAAAAGGATCACCAAGTTACAAAAACTTTACAGACAACATTGAGACAAAGCTTCCTGACACATCTCCATCCAAACTCTTGGAAGAACTCATTGAAATCTCATCTGATACCACCTGGAGAGCTAGTTTCAGAGTGTGGTGCTGAGTACCAAGTATCTCATGATGCAGCAGTTAAGGTGTTAATACCATTCAGCACCACATATCTGTGTGAAGCTGGCTTTTCATCCATGACAGCTCTGAAAACAAAATATAGGGCCAAGTTGAGCCTTGAGGATGACATGTGTGTTGCCTTGTCAAAGACTGACAGCAATAAAGACTGTTTGCTTATTTCCTATGTTCGCTTTGTAAATTCCCAGTCACTGAGTGAAGATCTGCTGTTTTGCAAATATGTCAAAAACAGAGCAACAGCTGATGAGCTCTTCAAAATTATTGACAGTTACCTGACAGAACATGGACTGAAATGGGAGAACTGTGTGGGCTTTTGCTCTGACGGTGCGCAGGCCATGACAGGGAAAAGGAGGGGGCTACAGGCGCTCATCAAGGGGGTCTCGCCAAACGCGCAATGGACGCACTGTAAATTCAAAATTTCATCAAAACCCGAGCCCTGAAAGCGCGCCTGTTCTCTGCGCTGTGTGAGGAGATGGGAGCTGAGTCAGCTGACCATTCTGCAGTGCTGTTTCACAGCGAGGCAAGGTGGCTCTCGCGAGGGAAGGTGTTGTCAATTTGAAAGGTCACGATATTGGCGTTATTTCAATACATTTAAACATGGCCCATTTCATGACTATTTTGTTGGGGCGGGGGGGGGCCCAAGATATTTTGGTCCGCCAAAGGGGGGCCTGACAGAAAAAGTTTGAGAAGCACTGCATTAACTCATTCAGGGCCAACAACGTTTATATATGTGTTTGCTCGCCATCCGTTTATATATGTTTTTGGATCGTTTTTAATTTTTTTTTATTTTAATATTCTATTCAATGTCACAGACCTGTATGTTGCCGTTAAAAGGCATACTGGGACCCCGAGGGTGCAGTACCGGACAGATCCTCCCAGATGGCAGTATCGAGAGTGCAGTAAACCCTGTTCCAGACTGTGTGTTACGTTTAAACCGCTCCGGGCACAGTTTTTTAGTACAGGGAAGCCTAGAGGTTCACTCGGTCGCATTGAAACATGTACAGGACCCTCGATGCATGTGTTGTGCTGGATTATGTCGTGGACCAGATGGACATCAGATGGACCAGATGGCGATCGAACAATTGGAATATTCTTTTTGGAATAGCCCCGGTCAAAGGTAAGGACTATCTGACGTCAATTCCAGCTTGATTGTACAATGTTTTCATACCGATCCAGCTGATCAGCGTGTGTAGTGTTCACAACGAATGCCGTTACTGGCAATCAAAGCATCAGAAACAACCCCCCCCCCTTTCATGATTCATGATGAAACATAATACCTATTATATACATTTCATTTGGAAATAGTAGCGTGTCCAGGGATGAAACGCCAATGCTTTTAGTAGAATTCACGTTGCACCCTATAACTCCCACGAATTAGCCCGGATCACTCCGAAACTATACTTATATATAAAAAATGTATTCTTTTTTGCATTTTGGACAAAAGATAGTTACTGTCAAATTACCATAGTATTGTATCCATAGCTATAATATAGAATATAGATATACAGTAGCTCTACAAACAAGGTGATGCACTCCTATCTTTTAAAGCGTGGCCTAGCTAGAACAGGATGAGGAAAACGGCTGGCCGTGAAAGAGTTAAGCATTGGGAATAACGTTTTTGCAATAAACACAATAAACACATATAATATTTGACCAGAAATGATTCCATTTGTCCGGGATAGTGACCGGCACCAATCTTTTCTAGCGGAAAGGGAGAGAGCGAGAGCGAGAGTGAGAGGGAGGAATAAGAAGAGATGAGGAATAGTGAAATGCCATCTAAATGTATGAGGATGTATGACTGATGCTAGGCAATTTGACAGTCACTAAGCAATCACTGAAATTATATACCTCAAAGCAGAATGGAAGTGTGTGTGTGTGTGTGTGTGTGTGTGTGTGTGTGTGTGTGTGTGTGTGTGTGTGTGTGTGTGTGTGTGTGTGTGTGTGTGTGTGTGTGTGTGTGTGTGTGTGTGTGTGTGTGTGTGTGTGTGTGTGTGTGTGTGTGTGTGTGTGTGTGTGTGTGTGTGTGTGTGTGTGTGTGCGTGCGTGCGAAAGTATGCATATTGTGATGTTTTAAGACCGTGCAGTGGATAACCTGAGTAATGAACCAACAGCAGTAGTGATAACATCATTTGTAGCTGCTAATACGTTATATTGTTATACTGTAGGATTTGACTTGAACTGGCTTATATTGCGATAGCTGATTTGAACTGGCTTATATTTTGATAAACTGGCTGAAACTCAGGTGTGAAATGATTTCCTGACTAGGTTTCTCTTCCATAGTCTTACTAAATTGGGTGAATCAAATGGCAACAGACCACGAGTGTTAAATAAAGCTCACCCTGTTTGGATTATTCACTGTGAACCAGCCATTCAACCCCTCCCCCAACCTCCCCTTCAGCCCCTCTCCCGACCTCCAGCACTTGACCACAGGTGTCTGACATTAATAATTATAGGGATATACGTTTCATGCTGTTGTAGCGACAAGCGCAGCGGCGTCTTCTCAGCGTGGAACTAAGACAAGGGAGTTTTCCTGCGGGAGTTATCCGAGGAAGGAACCAACGCAAGACATCTTCCAACAGAGTGCTAAGTAGACCATTATTTATCCTATTACTTACTCTTTATTACTTTACCTATTACTTTACTACTGGGACCTTTACTTTTTTCTTCTTTTTTCTATTCTCGGCCTTTCCTCCTGCCCTCTTCACCTGCCAACCTCACCTTTCCTTTCCTACCTTTACATCTACACTTATCTCCCTCTACCATGTGCTTCCTACCTATCCCCAGTCATCACTCACATAATAAACCTCTCCATAAAACAGGGATACGTCACCAAAGACTTCAAAATTGCGAGAGTGACCCCCCTGCACAAAAAAGGCAGCAAATTAGACCCAGGCAACTACCGCCCTGTTTCTATTCTTACCTCCATCTCGAAAGTCATGGAAAAAATTGTCTACGAACAGGTCGAAAAGTACCTTGCGGAAAAAAAGTTAATCTACGAATTCCAATCTGGCTTCAGAACATCCCACTCCACTGACACATGCCTTCTCTATTTGAACCACCACATCAAACAAGAGGTGGTCGCGGGCAAATACTGCGGCTTGGTCATGCTGGACCTCCAAAAGGCTTTTGACACTGTCAATCACAATCATTCTGATTGACAAGCTAAAAGCAATTGGTTTTGATAGTTCATCAGTGAGCTGAATGCAATCCTACCTGGAGGGGAGAGAACAGATGGTGGAGGTACTACCCCCCCCCCCTCCCAGTGACCTGTGGTGTTCCACAAGAAAGCATACTAGGACCGTTACTGTTCCTAATTTATGCAAATGACATGTCATCAGCTTGTGACTGCAACTTGTTCCTGTTCGCGGACGACTCAGCCCTGCTGGTCTCTGACAGGGACAAGTTGCAGGTTGAAAAAGTCCTCAGCTCGGAACTCGGCAGAATCTGCACCTGGCTTGCTGATAACAAACTATCATTATACCTGGGTAAAACAGAGTCCATTCTCTTTGGATCAAATAACAAACTCAGCAAGACCGATGGCTTCTCAGTTGCAGTGGGTGACAATATTGTCACAAGGAAAGATGAAATTACATACCTGGGTTCCATCCTAGAGGCAAATATTTCCTGTGACAAAATGGCATCCAATGTAATCAAAAAAGTCAACCAACGAACTAGATTCTTGTACCGGATCTCCTCTCTGGTAAACAAGAAGACTCTAGCAGGAGCACTCATTCAAGGGTACTACGACTATCCTTGCACCTCATGGTACCAAAGCACCTCAAAGGCGCTAAAAACTAAATTACAGACGGTTAGGTGGCGTAGCGGAGATTGCGTTCGTCACCAACCCCGAAGCTGTGAGCTGGATTCGCCTGTTAGAATCCAGCTCACAGCTCCGGGGTTGTCACCAGATTCGCTGGCCGTTCACACTAATACAATTGGCTGTATTAGAGGGTGGGAGAAGCTGGCGGGGTCGTTGTAAACAGCGACTCCTACAGTTCGGTCGGGGCGCCTGCTAAGCGCAGATAGGACCTGAGTGGGATAGTGTGATCCTTCCACACGCTACGCCCTCTCAGGGAGGATCCGCGCTGCCAGGTGAAAAGAAGCGGTTGATTGGCTGGACGTGTGTCGGAGGAAGCAGGTGATAGCCTCCACTCTCCCAGATGATCTGACTGTGGGGGGTAAGTGCGCAGCGACCAGGAAGGGATTGGGAATTGGCATACGACTAACATTGGGATGGGAGAAAATCGGAGGAAAAATGGAGGGGGAAAAAGATCATTAAAAAAAAATTTAAAATTACAAACATCACAAAACAAACTGCTCAGACTACTGCTTGACCTTACTACTAGAACCCACCTCACCCCTGCCCACTTTGACAACCTAGGATGGCTTAGAGTACATGACAGAGTACAGCAACTTGCAATGGGCCTGGTCTACAAGATACACTACACGACCAAGGTACCCATGTACATGTCAAAATACTTCCCAAAGGTCAGTGAATACCACAAACACAACACCAGAGGGAGCTCCACAAATCATGTTAAACCCAGATTCGGCTCTAACAAGGGACTAAACACGTTTTGCAATTATGCAACAACAATGTGGAACGCCCTACCCACAGCTGTAAAGGAATGTGAATCACTACCCACCTTCAAAACCTCTCTAAAAGAGCACCTACGGGAGACTGCAATCTGAAACTGGCCCCTGTAAATGTCCAAACTCAACCCCCTCCAATGTACAGAATGCATGAAACTGATGAAAGCGTATTCCGTCCGTCTGCAGTCTTCATATTCTACCACTTGGTGACATGTATGCATGGTCTGACCTGTGCGTAGATATATGCACAATCTCAAGCACATGTTCATTTAGATAAATCCCACACTTTGCTTAGACATCGTATGCACGGTTTACGCATATCTGTGCGTACGCACCATTGATAAATGAGGGCCCTGGAGAACACCAGATAACTCAATAACTTTATCTACAGCATACACCTTCACTTACACACCATGACCCTCTATAGACGTGGCCAAAGCACTGGTCTCCTGACCTCTCCCTCATGGACTACAAGCTTAATATCACTACCTGCTCTCACCCTCTCCTCTCTCCAATATCTTGCGGTATCTGTCTCTATTCAATCTCACCATTGTTATTCTCTATCACCCTCCAGGTCCCCTCGAACACTTTCCAGACGAGCTGGATATGCTCCTTCTTTCACCATAAGATTGAGGCCTAAGATTGAACCTCCGCAAACTGCACGCCACCATGTCCTCCCTCCTCCTCCCCCCTCTTTGCAACCTTGCAACCTTCTTTAAGAAAAGGGTAGAGAACATCCGCAGCTGCTTCTTCCAACCCCCACCCATTCCAAATGCTGAATCAAGAGTCCCATATTTCACTCTGTCATCTTTCTCTCCCATTTCAGTGTTGACAGTGGTAATGTCAAACCGTCTCACTACATGCAAGCTGGACCCGATACCCTCCCCACTCCTCCAGACCATAGCACCAGACATCCTCACATTCCTAACAGCAACAATCAACTCCTCTCTCCACTCTGGGGTGAATCCACCTCTCTAAAATAAGCTAGAGTCACACCACTCATCAAAAAACCAACACTGAAAAATACATTGCATTTACTGGCAACAATTGCAAACTTTGGAGGAATCTGGCCACGTGATGAAGGGGGGATGGATGTGTTTGCAAATTTTAAGAGGTTGCTGCAGAACAACACTCTGATCGGTGTGGATTGCCCAGCATGCATATTGAATAATTGTGTTCATCATGGGGCAGACACTGAGAATTTACCTTGAGAATAACATGTTCAAAATCGACCAGTACTTCAAGTTCAAGTTTCAAGTTTGTTTATTATTTGTCATAATAGAATACAGAATACTTTATGATGAAATGCTTGTTTCTGTATGAGCCCCTGAGAGTGTGCTACAAACAGTAAAAAAAAGTAAATAAAAAAGAGTTATTAAGAAGTAAGTAAAAAGTAAGTCAATATACATATATAATATACAATACCAGTAAAATGAGTAACAGTGAGGTACAATGCAGAAATGAAATGAGGTACAAAACTTAGGGTAAGGTGAAAATGAGGTATGAATGTAGTGCAAATCTCTTTAATAATAGATACATATAAAGTGTGTTAAAGTGTCTAAAGTGAGTGGTAAGGTGAGTGTTTGTTTAAAGTGAGTGTGTACATGTGGATGTGTGTGCAGTGAGTGTAGATGATGGGTTGTTACATAGTGTCATTGTCATTGAGCCTCCTGATGGCCTAGGCCCAGGAGTTCAAAACGTTTAATCCCTATCTGATTGGATCAGATTTGAATTTTGGGTAGTTCAAAACCAAAAAAACAGGATTAGGATCACTTTGATATCCAATCAGATCAGGAAATCAAATCCAAGCTTTAATCTGGATCAAATCTTCAAAACAGTTAGTTCAAACCAACAACACAGGATTGGGATTAGTTTGATAAAAAAAATTAAAATGGATTTTCTTGATCCCACCAGAGGGGTGGATTTCCAGTGGATTACCAGAGCAAAATGTACTATACAATTTATTTGAAAATATGTTTCAATATAAATAAGATGGCAAAGTTTGTTAACTGAAATAATACACACTTTTAGCCTTCATGGCAAATCAATAAAACATTTGATCTTTTGGTCACATTTGTGGTCGCCTATTTTGTTTTCAACCAAATACTGATGACATAAATATTTATGCTCATAAAAGTATCACAACAAAGATGTACAAATGTAATTTAGATTAAAGAACAAATATCTTCAAAAAAAAAATCATCTGTCATCATTCATCACCTTCAGCAAACTGAAACCTCACTTAGAATTCAGCCCTTCAAAGCACGCCTGGATGATCAGCTGCCTTTGAATGAATGTTTTTTTTGTTACCCTAGTGGGAGTATTTTTTTTAATTACAATTCCATTGTGATTTTATGTCCTTTATGTATTTAACAATATAATTAGACTTTATAGATGTCTCTGCAATGTGGTCCTTGTCATCCTTTTTTTCATATCCACTAGATGGAGATCGGTAGGATTAAAGCACTGATATTCAGGATCTAGTAATCTTGAAAAGTCTCAATCTGGATCAGGGTGATCCTATCCTGGATTACTTTGAAATACCGGGACAAAATCTGGGATTTAAAAATATGATCGGATCAGATAGGGATTAAAAGTTTTGAACTCCTGTGTCCTGGGGATAGAAGATCCACATTTACATTGTGCACACTGAGAGCCTGGAGGAGTACTGTAATTTTGTTGACATTGAATATAGAAGCATGCTTTCTTACAGCAAGACTGCGGTTGTCTTTTTTCCCAGGCATTGAGAGGATAATACAGATGTTTCCAGCTTTAAAGGTATTCTTTCTGTCTCAGCAAAAGCCACCCATAGTGATTAAAAAACTACATGCACGCACTCATGTCTGTGTTCCACACCCACATTTAAGAAATAGAAAAGGAGAACAACTCCATTATGGAGGTGAAGAAAATACTGAACAGCATCCAGACCATTTTTCTTAAACGCAAGAGCAATAACTTCATGTCCCTTAAAGTTAAGGGAGTACTGGCACAAAGGCATAGTGATGGACTTGGTAAAGGCTATAACCAGTTACAGTATGTGCTGATGTGCAAGGCCTGTACACTACATGTCTCATGCTTAACCGAAAGGTCTTCACCCCAACTCAAACCGTCTCACTCAGACGCAACCTGCCCTCCCTATCCCCCTCCACCCTCTCCTCTGACACAGTGGCGGCCGCTGGGTACTTCGCCACTAGGGGCGCTATACCAAATATTTTGCAAACATGTACAGTACAGTACTGTACCACGCAAGACTCATGGCAAGACGTGAGCGATTCGACTCACGCTCACGGCAATGAATCGGCTCTTATGAACGAGTCGCTCAGCTGTTACTACAACAACACACAACCAGTCAAATAAAGTATAGTCTAGACTCTAATTCACAACTTGAAACACAATATAAATAGAAAAGTTAGAAACAAAACTCGCCCGTCTCCAAACACAGGCAGATCTCTCCCTCTCTCCTTCTCTCTCTCACACACAGCGCGACGTGGAATCGATTCGTTACACAATCAGACCTATTATATACCAAGAATAACTTCAGTATGAGTACAGGGCTGTACACATATTTTGCATATTGTTAAACGAGCCAAGGCTAGCTATTAAACTATCGATATGAATCGAAAATCTGCGACCCTGATGTAAACAAGACAAACGTCTTTCTCTGGTCTGCATCCCCTTAACAATTGTGTGTATTGAGCCGTACTGTATTGTACCCATTCTGCAATCTGTTAATAAAGTTCTCATTCATTCATTCATTCAAACATAGACAATATTGAACAAGCCATAATCCACGTATTTTCAATCCGAGAGAGCTGCAGTAGTTAAATCAATGAGCCATCGATAAATAAACAATCAGCAATGTCTCGCTTCATGAATGGCCAGCAGTAGTACTGCTCCTAAAAAAACTATTTACAACCGTTAACGTTAAGCCAGTTAGCCCGCACCAGCCTAGTAGTACTACTAACGTTAGCTCCCAGAACGATAGCCAGTTAGCCCGCACCAGCCTAGTAGTACTACTAACGTTAGAGAGAGAGAGAGAGAGAGAGAGAGACTCACTGTTTAGTTGAAACGTCCAGGGCAGGAAACGTGTATAATCCGCCATATAGCTTGTTAGCCAAGTGTTAGCTCAGCTGAGCTCGTCGACGTTAGCACAACACTCAACAAGTACATTCCTTTGTCCATTTCCGCTCGAACAGACTGCAAACTACCTGGCGTTCTATCGCCATGCTCTAAGACAAACTCTAACTTTGAAAGAGTGCCTAAGCTTAACAGTCTAAAGAACTTGCAGTCACAGCACGGCACGCTCTAAGACAAACAACAGTCCTAGTACCAGGAACCAAGCTAGAAGCTAGAATTGGAACATTAGAAATTGGATTCGACCAATCAGAGATCGTCTCTGTGAAATTCTGCCATAGAAAAAAATACTGGCGTCGGCCAATCAGAGAGCGTCTCCGCGAAATGCGGCTATGGAAATTCTCACGGAAGTTCACGCTGCTTTCTAGACCGCTTCAAATCGCGCTCGGATTCCAACATAATAGTCATATTTCAACGCACAACGCCGTATGCACTGATTGGCTGTGACGGAGACAGCGATCAAACTGTGACGCGCAGTCAGAGCGCTATCGCTTCTTGCCCGGGCGAGAAATACGAAAAAATTAAAAAAAACGTCACTTCCTGCCCATGAAAACGCTGTTTTTTTTATTTAGATAATAACGTTATATTGTGCATTGGAAATACAAACATACTTAAAATGAGTAAATATTATTCATTTTAAACATGTTTATATTATTTATAGGGCTATAAAACAAAAAACAAAAAAGTTTTTTTTTTCTTCTTCTCTCATTTAACAGGTGGGTCGGCGCCCTAGCGCCACCAGTGGCGAGCCGCCACTGCTCTGACATACTATCCACTCTACCTCTGAGTGACACCTTCTCTGCTCTCCCCACAGAGATGGCAACCTCCACCCTCCTCTCAGCCCTTGCAACCTCCTTCGACAAGTTCTGTCCCCTCGTTGAGAAACCTGCCCGCCGTTCCCCACCCAGTCCATGGCTGACGGATGCAGTGAGAGAACAAAGACAGGTCCTGAGAGCGGCTGAGAGGAAGTATAGAAAGTCACGCCTCACTGCTGACATCCAGGGGTGGACCTTCCTACAGGCGATATAGGCGGTTGCCTAGAGCGCAATTTTTTTTAATAAAAAATCTGAATATTTTTTTTATTTTTTATTTTCTATTTTCTATTTTCTATTTTCTATTTTCTATTTTTTATTTTTTATTTTAATTTTTGTATTTTGTATTTTGTACTTTAAATTTTTAATTAAATTTTTTTTTATTTTTAAACTTTAATTTATAATTTTTAATTTTTAATTTTTTAATTTTTAATTTATTTTTAATTTTTTTTGGCGCAGTTTTGGCGCCCCCCTCTATATCTGCAACCATTATTTTTACATAAAAAAATGTCTAACATAAGGGAAAATGAGCCAAAAATCTAAAACGGTCGGGCGGTCTGAGCCTCAGCTTTAGGTGTTAACAGTCAGAACATGCTAGAGCGCTGTGCATTGATGGGTATCGGTCAAGTGTTTATAGAATTGAGCGTTGAGGAAAGAAAGACTACTAGGAGCTACAGGCTAACCTTGAAGTGTGATGATAGGGAGTGGAATGTAAATAGTTCTTTAGACAAAGTGAATTTGTAATTTTTATTTATTTGTTTGTTTATTTAGCATATTATATTTTGATTATATATGTGTAACATATTTTACAATACATAATTTTCTTTTAAAGCAAATTTGCACGTTATTTTATTGTTTGTTATTATTATTATTATTATTATTATTATTATTATTATTATTATTATTATTATTATTATTATTATTATTATTATTATTATTATTATTATTATTATTATTATTATTATTATTATTATTATTATTATTATTATTATTATTATTATTATTATTATTATTATTATTATTATTATTATTATTATTATTATTATTATTATTATTATTATTATTATTATTATTATTATTATTATTATTATTATTATTATTATTATTATTATTATTATTATTATTATTATTATTATTATTATTATTATTATTATTATTATTATTATTATTATTATTATTATTATTATTATTATTATTATTATTATTATTATTATTATTATTATTATTATTATTATTATTATTATTATTATTATTATTATTATTATTATTATTGTGTGTTAGCTAAGTTGTTTATTTGTTTTAATTCTTTAGTGTGCACTTTACATTTATTCTTAGCTCTTGTTCTTGCTTGTAAAAAATAAAGGTGCAGTACTTTACTGTATAACTGTTAACCCTTTCACTGCCACACGACGGAGGGTTAACCCTTTACTATCACACAACCGACGGTCGTGAAAGGGTTAACCTTCGGTGTATTGTCGCAGTGAAAAGGGTTAACCGGTTGGTAGCGCGGCGATGTGTTGATTTTTTTTGGGGGGGGGGGGGGGGGGGGGGGGGGGGAGGCTCAGACCGACCGACCGGTGCAGTGGTGAATCTCGCCTAGGGCGCCAAATGTGCTAGGTCCGCCCCTGCTGACATCGACACATATCACAACCTCTTGTTAACATTCTCCAAAACCATTATTAATGCCAAAGCTTCTTTCTTTCACCATAGGATCGAGGCCTCTGCCAAGAATCTTCACAAACTGCATGCTACCATGTCCTCCCTCCTCACTCCCCCTCCACCCCCTCCTCCCTCATCTTTCTCTGCTGAAGACTTCGCAATCTTCTTTGAGGAAAAAGTGGAGAACATCCGCAGCGCCTTCTCCCAACCCCCACCCATTCCAAATACTGAATTGAGAACCTCATCCTTCACTCTGTCATCTTTCTCTCCCATTACAGAAGCCGAGACCCTGACACTGGTAACGTCGAACCGTCTGACTACATGCCAGCTGGACCAGCTACCCTCCCCACTCCTCCAGACCATAGCACCAGATATCCTCCCATTCCTAACTGCAACCATCAACTCCTCACTCAACTCGGGTGTGGTCCCCACCTCCCTAAAACAAGCCAGAGTCACGCCGCTCATAAAAAAAACAACCCTGAACCCCACCGGCATAGGCAACTATCGTCCTGTCTCTCTTCTCTCCTTCCTTTCTAAAACACTTGAACGTGCTGTATCCAACCAACGTACTGCTTATCTCTTACAGAATGACCTCCTAGACCCTAATCAGTCTGGCTTCCGGACTGGCCACTCCACAGACACGGCCCTCATTGCGGTCACAGAGGCACTTAACTTAGCAAAAGCGAAAGGCCTCTCCTCTGTCCTGATTCTCCTAGATCTATCTGCAGCCTTCGACACAGTCAACCATCAGATCCTCCTCGTGGCCCTCGTAGGAATGGGAGTGGCTGGCTCTGCGCTACCAAGTGTCATGGAGAGGGACCCTGTCGGCCACCCGGCCCCTGCGGACGGGTGTCCCCCAGGGCTCGGTCCTAGGACCCCTTCTCTTCTCCCTCTACACTAAATCACTGGGTAACATTATCACGTCTCATGGCTTCTTGTATTATTGTTATGCTGATGATACTCAACTCTTCCTCTCTTTCCCTCCCTCAGATATCCACGTCTCTGAGCGGATCTCGGCCTGTCTGTCCGACATCTCCGCCTGGATGACGACCAACCACCTCAAACTGAACCTAAGCAAAACAGAATTGCTCCACCTGCCGGCCAAATCCTCCCCCCTGACCGACCTTTCCATCACAGTCGAGAATGCAGCTGTGACCGCGTCCACGACCGCCAAGAAACTTAGTGTTGTCCTCGACGACCAGTTGAACTTCTATGCTCACATCGCAGCGACAACCAGAACCTGCAGATTCCTCCTGAGCAACGTCAGAAGGATCCGCCCGTTCCTGACAAAAGAAGCCACCCAACTCCTCGTCCAATCAACAGTCATTTCCCGCCTCGACTACTGCAACGCACTGCTCGCTGGCCTCCCGGCCACTGCCACCAAGCCTCTTCAACTCATTCAGAACACAGCGGCCTGCCTGATTTCAAACCTACCGAAGTCGGCCCATGTCACCCCACTTCTTAGGGACCTGCACTGGCTCCCCATTGCTGCACGTATCCGCTTCAAGGCCCTCGACCTAGCATACCGTGCGGCAAAGGGAACCGCTCCCGCCTACCTCCGGTCAATGGTCTCTAACTACACACCCTCAAGACCCCGATGCTCTGCATCCTCTGGCCGCCTCAGACCTACTCCTATCCAAGCTCCGGGAGGGTCATCAAAGAGAAGTCGCCTATTCTCAGTCCTTGCCCCACAATGGTGGAATGAACTACCCACCCCAGTTAGGACAGCCGAAACCCGTCCAATCTTCCGCCGTCGACTAAAGACGCACTTCTTCAACCATTATCTGAAATAATAATAAAAAAATTGATTGACGGCTACGTGGTGCAGTGGGCAAGGCGCTCACCACGAATACTGGAGACTGGGCTCGAACAGGTTCGCCTCCCTGTTCGAGCCCAGCGCTCCACATTGCTTTCAGTTTAGCTGGTCGTCCGCACTAATACACATTGGCAGTATTAGGGGGAGGGAAACTGTTGGGTGGGGATCAGGCGTTGTGGACAGCGACTCCTACAGGTCGGTTGGTGCGCCTGCGCAGTAGAATCAGGAAGCGACGGGGGCGGGGCCCCTCCAAAGCCCAGACCCCTGACGCTGAACGATCGAGCCGTGCAGGTGGAAAGATGCGACTGCTGTTACCTCGAGTATCGGAGGGGACTCGTGCTATGTATGACTTAGTCCACATTGCAGCCGGCTTGTGGGAGGCATGAAACAGCGTTCAAAGACAGGGGAGGGTTGAATTGGATGATACGAAAATTGGGATGGGAGAAAAATAGAAAATGTGAGGAAAAGTTAATCAAATCAGTAAAAATCAAAAAAATAAAAATGTTACCCTTCCTGATGACTTGTCGTACAGAACTTGTAAGTCGCTTTGGATAAAAGCGTCAGCTAAATTACTAAATGTAAATGTAAATGTATCTGGAGAAGTGGATGACTCCCATGGAAGAGTTCTCAACATGCATGGTCCTAGGAGAGAATGGGGTTCCAATTGATGATGTCAAGTGTTTTGACCAGGTCACCAATATGAATATATTCACAGAAAGGTGGAACAGTGATGAGGGGTTCAGTGGGCTGCAGGTGCACCAGAAGTGGGCAGAATATTCTGAAGCCAAAAGCGTTGCATGTTACTCAGAACTACTGAAGATTGCAGTTTGTCTTTGAACTTTCCTAAAGAAAGATATCGATGGAGGATCGATATCTGGATAACAAGGATGATGAAACTCAGGGAATTGAAAACTATTTATATGCTTTCATAACTGAATAAGCAAACTGCAGCAAAAAAATCTGGACCTGGAACTCTGTTTCAAGCTAGAAATCTGAATGAAAAGTTGCCGTTTCACTGTGGTTGTTTATAATGACAGGGCCTGGAATTTTGTTTACAAACCTTCAAAGTAGGCTTGTATTTTGGACTGAAATGGACAAAAAAAACATAAAAAATAAAGCTGTGTGCGGCAAAGTTGACCAAATTGATTGAAGTATGCAGCTATTCAGAGAGAGAAAGAAAATAATTTTAAACTATTTTGATCCCTCAAAATTATGTTTTGGTTTGATTTATGATGATATAAGATGCTTATGATACTATTCTAAGGATTACGTGTGTAATAAATTAGTTTTGTTATTGCAAGTTATGCAAATGTAAACAAATCCAAAACTGCATAGTGCACTTTTATATTAGTTTGAACTACTTTGCGAGGTTACTGTTTTATCATTTACATTACATTGAAAAGATACAAAGATATATTTTTTAAAGCTGGATTCTCTAATACCGAAGAGGTATTATTTAGAACATTAATTAATATTTTTTTGTTATTTATTTTGTGCAGTAAGACTTGAAAATACCTATTATTTTGTTATAGGTTGATTTTTAAATTATTTTCTCAATATTTGTCAGAGAGATTACTTTAGGCATAATAAAGCATGTTGAGTAACTTTGGTTATAGACAGATATTATTTTGTTATATAAAATAATATAAATAATACATTTCTATCCATACAGAGGATCATTTTAATACTATAATTATAAGGCATCTTTGAGTAAACTTTGAGTATCATTTAAGTATCTTGAGGCTGGGGGCAGAGTGTCCTCTTTTTTGGATATCACAATATGGTCACCCTAATCTATGCTGTGTTTTCTCTAAAAGTAATGCAGGCTACTGGTCAGCTATATGCAGCTATGCAGTTCTCTAAAAGTACATACACACTTTAAGCTAACATACACAACACCCCGACAAGCAGGATGGAATGTGTACATACTGTTTATGTGTGTGTGTGTCTGTGTGTATATGGAATGTTTGTGTGTATGTCTGTGTGTGTGCGCAATGTTTATGTGTGTATGTCTGTGTGTGTATGAAATGTTAATGTGTATGTGTTTGTGCATATGCATCAGAGAGACAAGACAGATTGAATCGCGATTGAAGTCCCCATAACCAAGATAGACGTCCTTAGCCAGCCCGAAAGACACAAACACACTGAAGCACAGATGCAGATGCATACACTGGCTGGCACTCAAACATGTACACAAAGAAATCAACACACACACACTGGCAGGCAGACACGCGCACACACAGGCTCATGCATAAACTACCCTATACAGACACTGCGATGCTCTAGCCACAAAACATGATTTATAACTACCATCCCACAGGAGAGAGAGATGAGAGGAAGATAGAAGAGGGAAAATAGCACTCTAAATCCCTATCGTTGTCCCTTTCTCACCCTCACTCATTTCTTCTCTCTCACCTTTCCTCACTCCTTCCTTCCTACCTCTTTCTTGTTTCCTCTCTCCTCCTTATTTGCCCCCATTGCTCTCCCTCGCTCCTTCATTAAGCTCTGCTCCTCTCCCTCTGCTTCCTTCTCCCTCCCTCGCTCCTCTCATCTCTCCTATTCCTCCATTATCTCCCTTGTTCTCTCTATCCCTCCTTCCTCCTTTCCCTATTAATTTTTATTTCCATCCTGCCTTTACAAGGGGTGAAGGATGTTGTCAGGTAAGAGGAGATAAATGAGTAAGAGAGAGAGAAAGGGGGGGAGGGGAGGAGAAGAGAGCATTACCCAAACTCTGAGAACATAAAACAAGGAGAAGCAGCGTGATAGAAGAGGAAGCTTCATACTGTCAATGTAAACGTACTCATGGGACATTCATGACAGTAGTTCTGTCGTAACGTAATCAAATGGGAGCTCCGCCCACAATGCTATTCAGAACGCAGTTTTGGCTCTTACATTTTCGGGCCACTTCCCTCACAAAAACCCAAAGTTCCAGACGATACTTTCAATTGGTAGAACAAACAGCCACTCAAATTATAGCCAACCCTGTGTGCACACAATGGCGTTTGTCAGTTGATGATTTATTGGAGAAATGCCTGTCAAAATGGCGTCTGCGTTTTTCATTCAAATGGCTTAACAACAACGGTTTTTGCATCAAAATGTTGCCCCAAGTCTCTACTACAACTGCGTGGAATCTGATTATTCTCTCCATTCTCACACTGTTTTGATTTATTTTGTGTTGTAGACCATCTCACAGAGGTGAAATATGCAATTTAAATAAATATTATCTTTACCACATGTAGCAGGGTGGATTATCCCTGCTTCATGGGAACGGGTGTGCACAGTCACTGGGTAGCGAGACACAGTAGATCTCTGTCTAACTGCACCTCCGTCTTTGGGTCTGGAGCATCAACTGGAGGCTGGCAGTGGGAGTGGATGGGGCCCGGGATTTACCAACCTGGTCTGGTACTCTGGTCTTCCTCTCCCTTCCAGGGCGGTCAGCAGTACTCCCCAACACGCTCTCACTTCCCCCAATTACTCCTTTAACCCTCCCACACCTAGTGACTGAATTGTAAATAAATAACTTGGTTCCCCCCGCAAGCAGTACCCTCCCTCAGTGACACTAGAAACCTTACAGTAAGAAAGGGAAGGTTGAATAGGAAGGGGTTAATTGCAGTAACGTTACCCACACCAAAATGGTTAATACTGGGCACAGGAAGGGACACGCACACAGAACCCCATTCAATGTTTTATGTTAATTGGTACGGTTCAGTTACAAAGATTTAATAGGGATAGTAAACTAGAATGAAGTCCTACTATTACTCAGGTTGTAACTCAACACCTTATAGCCACCTATATTATACACCCACCTCTGGGTTAGTACCAGGGATAATATACTTCAAATGTGTTTGACTCATCACCCACGTATGGGTCATTTCCATGTACAATACCTCTCTAAGGCTTTACTTATGAAATCACAGGTCTAGAACCTCCCCACAGGGAAAGGGTTAATTGGATGGGAAATTATTATTAAAGAACCACACGTTGTCACACTCAAAGGAAATAAAAAATGTGGGCCCACTCTACCAAAACAAAAGTCATATACTAATGCCGGCATATAATGTGTATGGGGTACCCCTATGAACTGGATTTAGCAACGTTAGCTTCACCCGTAGGCCGCATCACACTGTGTACTGTGTAATAGATCCGGAGCATCGAAGCTCTATTGTACTCAACCAAAATGGCGGCCTCGCCGCGCCACCACCGTCCAGGTAACAAGATGGCGTCGAACGCTCTCGTCACGGGCGCTAGCAAGCGGGGCTGGAGCAGAGGGGCAGTAGCGGGCTGAGAGCGCGTGCTGGGTGATAGCGACCTCTGCTGGTCGGGACGAACTCCTGTGCTGGCCTAAAGACAGCCGGTGCAGAGCAGACGTTGACGCCGGCGAAGACTAGTTGTTGACGGCCGGCGCTGGGTTGACGCGCAGCAATACTCTGGCCCTACCCTAAACTGAAGCTACTCTCTGGGTCCCAAACAGCCCACCTGCTACACGGTTATACTGTTGCGCAACGTGGCTGGCTACACCACCGGTCTCTTCAGCGCCTCGCGCTCGGTGTATACTTAACTGGAGTCAATATAGCCGTTAGCAGCATGCTAAATATACCGCACACACTGCTACTATAACACGCTATCTATGGACGTTAGTCCTTGGGTTCAGTCTCTCTTACTCACGCACTATCACAGGTACTTCTAGGATAACCCGTCATATACTCAAGTTCAATACGTTCGCCTGTGTGGTCCACAACGGGGGCTCTGTCGAGACATGACCGATCACATCCAAGTCCAAACTCAAAGAGGCTCGTTCTCCCCCCTTCCGTCTCCATTGGCTTGCTTCCTTCCCCGTCTCTCTCGTACGCTCTCTGCCTGCCACCGCGCTCCCTGCTGGTACCGCCAACTAGCCCCACAGGGAAGCACTGGATGAAAGAATATGACCCAGTGTTACTGTTCATAATCCATATTCCAGCCGGTAGAAGAAGGAGAAGTCTGCGTCATTGTTCGAGGGAATATTAATGGAAACTAGTTAGTATGTCTTGGTGCACCAGGGGAGATAAAAGGCAAGTCAGCACTTCTGAATAATATTTTCAGGGTGCTACACACAGATAAAAAAAAAGAAAGAATTCAGTGACTAGTAGGTGAGAAATGGAGAAATGGAGCTCATACAGAAACAAGCATTTCATCATAAAGTATTCTGTATTTTGTTGTGACTGATAATAAACAAACTTGAAACTTGAGTCACAGACTAGATCTATAATGAGGAGATGGATCGCTGTGGTTGAGTTACAGGTTGACAGCAATGTTTTCATGTATTCTTTCCTACTCTAAGTGCTTTTTAAGACTACATTGCCTTTTCCCTGTTGGGATTGCCTGTGTTTTAGCTGTGTGCCCAGGACTGTGATGATGAAGGGATTAGTCAATTAATGGGCATAGCTGAGGGTTGAGTTTGGATTGATTGTGGGAGGACCTGTGTCAGATATTGGCAGGTTTTTGCTAATATAAGAATAACTATATCTATTAATCTACCATATCTATCTGTTTATCTATCTGCCTATAATTGTCTGGTCTTAAAGGCCTGTATCGTTGTTCTGTTGGATCTTGTGGGCTACTCTGCGTTGCTCTAAGTCTATATTATAGACTGTCAGGTCGCCTGTTTCAGAGGTGCGGCGCCGCGGAGAGTTGAAGAAATCCAGCCAAACAAGTCGCTCAGGTATAATACCTCGGAGGCGTTTTAGTGCACTCAAAACGCACACTAGACTAGAATTGGAACCTATTGGAGTTTGCTAGAACAAGATACTCCATAGGATTCTGCTAAGAAGAACAAGTAATCGAATTATTTCTAGAGTCTAAGTTCAGTTCAGTAGTATTCTTGGAAGCAGGAAGCAGGGCATCTCTCCTGTGACGGTGGAAGGTGTGGTTTCGTCTTGATGTCCGTTTCTATTGTTCTCTCCTGACCTGTAGAGAGGGATTATAACACTCACAAGCCACCCCCGTTTCTGACATCACAGAAGTGACGTCGATTACAGTTTCTCCAATCACAGTTATCGGCGGCCATTTTGAAAGTTTAAAAAGGCAGTCTGAAACTTTGTTTAGCACACATTGGGAGAGATTAGTTTTAATCTATTTTAACACGTTATACTAAGTTATTTTAACTTAACATTTAGATATTGTTTTGTATCTGTTATAGACACACAATCTAGTCTTTCTTGTAATATTTGTAGAGTCACTTTAAATTAGATAACACAATTTGGCATTTTGCAATCATTGTCTTACTGTGTATCATTCCAAATTGTGATCTAATTGACACTGGCCTGTTCTATTCTAAACCCAATACCAGAGTTAGCTTCAACTTAAAGTAGAGCTTTCTCAGAATTCCATGTTCCCAGGTACTAGAGAACTGCAGTTTGATATCCCTTGGTTCATCTTTTAATTTACTGAACAATGATATTATTCTCTTGTGCACTTTAAGTCTAAATTAAGCATTTATTAGACTTTCTAGTTTGAATTACTGAAACTACTTGGGAGGGTCTAATCTCGGCACTAAGGCGTTTTCCCTTTGACCATTTGGGAGGCTCTGTATACGTAAATGTCCTACTATATTTAAATTGCGCCTGCTGCAAGGGGGGTTGTCCTTGCTTTACCAAGTGAATGATACCTCCTGACTCCCTCTATGTTAATGTACTGTTTGTCACATAATATCTTGATCAGCCTTAAAGCACTTTGGTCTGACATAGATACAGTAATGAAATATGAATCACTTGTTAGGTTCTATTTAGTTATGAAATACATGGTAACCCAGTTATTTTACATTTTAAGAGAGATAGAGGTTAAAACCTTAAATATAGTCCTGCTTCCCCAAATAACCTCTGGTTGCTCTCAGCTACTATGGTCCTAACATGTCACTGTGAACTCTGTGTTCCCAGGACAGCGCTCAGCCACTCAATATGCATAGATACACAAGACTATTGTTTTGTCCTGCCTCCAGATAATACTGCCCTAGGGCTTCCCTTTAATCCTTGGTGGGTTCTATAGAAGTAAATATTCTACTGTATTCTAAATTGGTGCAGCTGGCCGTAGACCTGTTGAGTTTAACTAGCAATATAATGTTATCTTCCTGACCCCCTATGGTTTCCCAGCGCCTCTTGTGACTGACCTAAGCCATCTGGTCAAACGACTATGTCTGGCTTCCCAGCACACCAAATATGCTATTTCCATTTGGCTTTAAGATTAATTTAGTAAGATTTACGACAGTGTCTACAATGTACTTATCTACTGTGTTAAAACGATTGATTCTATGTAGTGATGCACGATCGGTCCGATATCAAGATGGGGCCGATATCCGATATTAAAAAAAAAAAAAAAAAAAAATGTTAATCTTTTTTTTTCTTTTTACATGTTTTGGCCTTAAATAGTTTCAAAAATCAGTCATTTCTGAAAATAAGTTACAAAAGTAAAAAAATTATGCGTTTTGGAAAATAGCTCTTTATTTGATTATCATAAAAAAGTGTTTTCTATACAGAGATATCGACATCGGTAAATATCGGTATCGGCCAGAACAGCAATATTAATATCGGTTATCGGTATCGGCCACAATTTTCACATCGGTGCATCACTAATTCTATGTCTGCTCATACAGGGAATTCCACACAATGGAACAAGAGTCTGTGTTCTAAGAATGTTGAGCTCAGTTGAGCTCAGTAATCCAACCCTAACTAGCCGACCAATACCTATTCCGTTATTTGGTCTCGTGTCAGACTTGTTTTTCTGATTCTATTTGTAAAGAAGCATTATCATTGGCTAAGTGACGACATAAAATAAGCTTAATTACCTGCTCTGGGCAGACTGTCAGCTGTATACTTTGCCCGTTGCAATGTAATTTCCTTGCAATGTCTCCTGTCTGTAATTGCTTGATTCACTTTGAATAAACCGCTGAAAGATGTTTCTACCTTTCATTATTCGATATGATTGATAACCCGGACAATTTGGATATTGAATATTGTCAGATTTACATGTCAATTTGGGTGAAGGCCCGACTTGATTATTTGACAATTTATACGTGATTTTTTCAAAATTTGTTGACCCGACGTGATGGAATATCTCACAATTTGTTGACCCGACGTGATGGAATATTTCACAATTTGTTGACCCGACGTGATGGAAAATCCCACACCTGCCCATGCCTTTTCCCAGGTCTCTTATAGATGAATTAATGGAGAAAGCCCCGCCCTCATTTATTAACAATTCTTAGAAAGTGTTCTATTTTCGTACTTAAGCACAGAATTTAGAATGTGTGTACGCACAGAAATATAGGGATTTATCAACCGTGCGTACACGGGTCCTATGCACACTCCGTATTGAATGCACAGGACTTTAGAGGGGCAGGTGCTCAAAGGCTGAAAAGGGCACTACACTTGTGTGTATATTAACCGAGCGCGCGTAGCGTGCAAGCTCGATTTTTAAGGGCCCTTTTCGGGCAGGGGGCCCCCTTTTTATGTTTTTTGGGGGGTTTTGGTGATCAAATATTGAATATTGAACTATAATAATCAGTGCAGGAGCTCACTTATCCTTGAAAGACACTTTTATCACTGACTTAAAAGGCCCATACATCTCCATAAATGTTCAGGGGGGAGGGAATAAATGCTTACCCTACAGACCCCAAGAAGTGCTGTATATTCTGTATTGTTTAATATAAATGCATTTTTTATTCCAATCCCGATTTGTATTTGAGATTCCCAAATCCCATCGGACTTGACTTCTTCGTGTCCCTCAGCATTCAACTGTATGCGCCACAGCGGTTTCTATCATATAGGTCCACGGAGAGGCACGCTGAGGAGGCCGTGCAAACTGCAATGGAATATGGGGCATCTCTCTCTCTTTACCTAATATTTTGATTCTATCCTGACATTTTTCAGTTGGAAGGGCAGTCTATATGCGTAACAAAAAAATGGCACTTTTTTGATGAGGCTCAAAAAGGAAGGTGCTCAAGCACCCCTTGGCCTCTATGTGTGCACGTGCCTGTATGGTAATGAAACACCCCCCATGGGATGTGAAATAATGGACTGACCTGAGCGAACTATGAGAAACTCCACGAGCGAGATTGTTCATGGAGGCGCTGTCGAACCAAGAAGACACAACCTGTGTTATGGGATAAATAAAAGGCTGGCGGACTTGTACACGGTGGTGTCAGATATCAACGACTCCCTAAGACCATTGCTGCAATTCTGCCTGGACAGCTCAAAATACTAATAAAGACCGTTAACCACTGTTTGGCGTTGGTGTGTCATTATAACCATGCTTGAATATGAATGCCCTGAGCTGTGAGTAAATATACGCACAAAGTCAAGCACACGTTCAAATTGATAAGTCACACACTTTGCTTAGAAATGATCGTACGCACGGGTTACGCACATAGCCCAAAGTTAAGATGGAGACACCTCCAGGTGGAATGGAAGCCTACAACATTGAGAGTCTCATCGACAGTGTGTTGCCCGTTCTACATCTACAACATCGGCTCCAGTTTCTACTATCCAGCTACATCTTCCGTTTCCAACCATTGCCATTGCTGCAGACGCAGAGGTCTACTGACTGGGGGCTCCACAACACTTCATCACCCCCTTAAGTGCCTTTTTGTTTTCGCATGCATGTAGTTGGATATTGAACTGTGAACAGCAAGTCACTGATAAGGTTTCTCCTCCACCAGCTGGATTAACTCTGTGGGACTGACCAGACGTAGCCGGAACCGAGGACCTGTAGTCGATGGAGCACCTTCATTGTTTTGGCTTTCTGTCCTGTGTGTATTTTCTGGTATCAACTGTTACCGTGTGGGCAGCACTATACAGCCCAGGCCAGTGGCACCTTTTGTTGGTTTATTTTCTTTTCTTTCCCATCCCTAGGCTGTCTCCCCATGTCCACTTTCTCTTCCCAGGAGCAGTCGCATTTTTATCTCCTCTCCCTCCTCCAGAGAAACACCTCAAGGCCTCTCTCTTATCGGTTTGGAGACGTCCGTACCAGCCCTTACAGCTCGTTTCACCGGAGCCTAGATCTGCACTCGCTGGAAACGCTCAGACGTTTTTTTTTTTTTTTTTTTATTGGTATTTTCCCCCCTCCATTTTCCTCCGATTTTCTCCCATCCCAATGTTAGTCGTATGCCAATTCCCAGTCCCTTCCTGGTCGCTGCGCTTTACCCCCCACAGTCAGATCATTTTTGGGAGAGTGGAGGCTACCACGTGCTTCCTCCGACACACGTCCAGCCAATCACCGCTTTTTTTCACCTGGCAGCGCGGATTCTCATTGAGAGGGCGTAGCGTGTGGGAGGACCACACTATCCCCCTCACGTCCAATCCGCGCTTAGCAGGCGCCCCGACCGAACTGTAGGAGTCGCTGTTTACAACGACCCGGACCCACCCCGCCAGCTTCTCTCACCCTCTGATACAGCCAATTGTATCAGTGCAGACGGCCAGCCAAGCTGGTGACAACCCCGGAGCTGTGAGCTGGATTCAAACAGGCGAACCAAGCTCACAGCTCCGGGGCTGGTGACGAACGCAATCTCCGCTCGACCACCTAACCGCCTCACGCTCAGACGTTTTGACCTTTTTCTTCTTTCTTTTTTACAACAGAATCCTCAACTCAACTCAACTTTTGACCGTAATATGGATCTAATAAGCTGGGCTTTTACAGCGATTGATCGCATATTCTCTACAAGGAAGCAGAATGCGGATGACCCATTATGCCCTCTTGGGAGCTATCAGGCGGGATACACCATAAATTCATACGGGACCTGGCTCGCAATATGCTTTTTCCCGCTGGAGATAAACGACGTTGAGGACGTATATCTTCTAATTGTCATGCTGCTCGGCCTGGGCACCGTCAGCTGCTGGATCTGGTACTGCCTGAAGCTAATTCGGAAGAAGTTGATTTCCCTGGCCAGGGATCTGGCCGGGATCAAGGAAAACCTAATGGAACTGTTTAAGAAAATCGCTGACCTAAGTACCCTGCGCGGTGATGAACAATTGAGCTCCAAGACCATGTTGGAAAGAGGCGAACTCTACCACGTAGACGAACAGTCATGCTTGAAGACAATTCTTGAGAGACTTGCTTCTAACCATGCAGAGGAACTTTCGCGGTCACAGGCCATACTGGATATCACGTCGGAAATTAGGGACGTGAAAATAAAGATGCCACCGTATCGTAATAGGGGATACGACGATGGTGACGATGATTAGACAAAATTGACCTGATTCTGACTATATGCGGCATTTCTGCCTCGAGCTGCATGTCATGTTATCACCCCCCCCCCCCCCCCCTCCCCCTTCCCACACCCTCCTTATCCTTTCTGCTGTGGAAAGAACCGAGGCCAAGGTCAACGCGGAGGAGTTGACTCTCTGGAGATGTGTGATTTCTGGGAAAGAGGAGACAAACTGTACTGTCTGGAAGCGATAAGATTGATGAGGCCCCCCCTACCCCCCCCCCCCCCCCCCCCCCACCCCCCCCCCCATCCGCCCCTGTTGTTGTAACTCAACTGGCTGCCTCTGATGCGCGACGGTGGGGGCCCCCCTTGACTGCTCCACAACCAAATTCCTTACACGAATCTCCAATGCCCCCCCCCCCCCCCCCTCCACTCCGCCCCCCCTCCAGTTCACCAGGCGCGATCCACTGTGTTTCTACATGGTGGAATGCAGCCGACTATCGCATACAGTGTCTCAGGCCTCCTGTAATGATGACATGTGTCAACAAATGTACATGTCTGTTGAATTTATTCTGTGCCATTGTTACTGTAAAAATGTAATGATTGTGTTGTTGTTAATATCATTAATGAGACGTTGAGCTGTATGTGTGTGTCACGAATTTCCCCAAGGGGATTAATAAAGGAATATCTTATCTTATCTTATCTTATCTTAGTGTTCCCATTTCCAATTCCCCTGGGTTTTAACGTAGGTACGTCTCCCATATAGTACAGTTTTAGTCCTTGTGTGCGTTTCTCTCCCCACATTGGTTGCTTGTATGGCTTCCACAGTGGTCCTTTATAGGGTGGAGGGCATCTGTGTGACCGTAGCAGCAGTACCCTGTACCCTGTTAATATCGGTCACAAGCAGAACTCACTTTGTGCATGCCATTGTGTAACCACAGGCATTTTATTGAACCCACTCAGTGGTGTTTTGCATCCATTTGTTTATACGTTGTTTTCGGCGGTGGGTGTTTGTAAAATGTGTGAAAATATTGGCTCATCTATTATCTTTTGCTCAGTGCCGGCAGGTCAGGGTACCGCCTCCACATCGCTGATATGCGGCGAGGCAAGCATAAGTGTCAAGTAGGAGATTTCCTATTTTTTTCCTATAGGTGTCCCTATTGTTTTCCTTTGATTGTATTAAATCAATTTCCAAATAAATATGTATCCCTGTTATACCTTCATATCTTTGCCTTGCGTTACTGTGTGGGAACCTGTGGAGACTAGTCCCCCTCGACCTGTGACAGTAGTTTTGAATGGGGAAATCCATAAAAGGGGCAAAGGGAGTACCAGCAGGACCCTCGACTGTGACAGCTGAGTGACACTGATTTGACGGTCGATCTAAAGACCACGTCTTATTCATACACACTCTGTACACTGATGTTGTGCCAAGGATTGCTGCCACTGCGTCTGCTGTAAGGTTTTCACCCACCACCACCATAGAGCCTCCACCCAGTGTTGTAGTCGAGCCACTAAATCTTGAGTCCGAGTCGAGTCTTGAGTCCCCAGTGTTCGAGTCCGAGTCCAAGTCTGAGTCACAGAGGAAGAGCCCAAGTCGAGTCGAGTCCCCATTACCCTAGTCTGAGTCCGAGTCCAAGTCTTCAAGGTTGAATCCACTCCACTCCAGTCAAAGAGCTGACATACAAATAAAAAAAGGTCGACTGTACATTAAACATAATTGACACAGCGGTCACCATTTCAAAGGGAGTTTATTTACTTTGTGACACAATAGCCAAACAAATGCACTAGCCATCAATATCTTATGCCAAAAGAAAACTGTATTTATCAATTAAGAAGCCAGAGTCATCATCTGCATCTTCCGAGTCCGAATGCAGTCAATGCTCAAGTCCGAGTCCAAGTCCGAGTCATCAGTTCTCAAGTCCAAGTCGAGTCACGAGTCCTGAAAATCAGTCCAGGACTCGAGTACTACAACACTGCCTCCACCTGCTTTGGTTCTACTATTCAAGTGTTGTCCTCTGTAAGTTACGTCCCCTATGGGGGGTTTGTTCACAGTGCTCACTGCTGTTCAGTTTCAGTATGCTGTGATGCTTTATCTTCTGTGTAGGGAGTGCCTCCGAACCACACTGCCAAGACTAACTGTATTGCCATTTACTCTGCATTAAAAAGAACTGTTAAACTAATGACGTGAGTGATTGCTGACAGAACACTGAAGATGGCAGCAAGAATGAAACTACTTGCTGGAAAATAAACACATTAACAGAAAACAATTAAAGGAGTGAAATTATCATTTTACTGCACCTTGAGGTGATTGGGATGCAGACCACATTTTAAATAAATAAATAACCTTACTGTCTTTTACTACTATGCCTATACTACTACGTACTATTCTGATATGTCTATACTACTACTACTACTACTACTACTACTACTACTACTACTACTACTACTACTACTACTACTACTACTACTACTATGCATTCAGAGTGAAGCACTCAAGCTCTGCACTGTTTGACGAACAATACCACTTAGCCTTAGCTGCTCATCGGGAGCAGTTAGGGGTTAAGTGTCTTGCTCAAGGACACTTTGACACACTGCCGGGAGGAGATGGAATCAAACCGGAAATGTTCTGATTGCCAGATAACCGCTCAACCTCCTTAGCCACTGTCGCCCCACAAGTCCACAACCATTTGTAGAAAGTAGGGGCATGCAGAGACGTCATTATCTGTTTCTGTATCTGTATTTGTTAAACCAACACATATCTGTATCTATATTATGTCTATACTACCATGTATGTACTATGCCTATACTACTACCTACTGTGCTAATAACTATACTACTATGCACTCAGAGTGAAGCACTCAAGCTCAGCACTGCTAGATGAACAATAGCACTGACCCTTACAGTAGCTGCCAGAGGGGAACCCCTCCTGCTAACTTGTTGTACACAATTTGTAAGTCGCTTTGGATAAAAGCGTATATTACGTTTACTGTAAATGTAAAAGTGCAAAGAATTTTGGGATATGTAGAAACGGATATGGCCATACCCTCTCCCTTTAATAACATGGTCCGCACTACAGCTCTACGATTTGCCTACTGAGTACAGTCCGAGTACAGTCTGACTACAGTCTGAGTACAGTCTGACTACAGTCTGAGTACAGTCCGAGTACAGTCTGAGTACAGTCTGAGTACAGTCTGAGTACAGTCTGAGTACAGTCTGAGTACAGTCCGAGTACAGTCTGACTACAGTCTGAGTACAGTCTGACTACAGTCTGAGTACAGTCCGAGTACAGTCTGAGTACAGTCCGAGTACAGTCTGACTACAGTCTGAGTACAGTCTGAGTACAGTCTGAGTACAGTCCGAGTACAGTCTGACTACAGTCAGTCTGAGTACAGTCTGAGTACAGTCTGACTACAGTCTGAGTACAGTCTGACTACAGTCTGAGTACAGTCTGCCTACAGTCTGAGTACAGTCTGAGTACTACTACAGTCTAGCACACTTTGCACTTCAAAACATTTAACAACATGTTTACATTTAATTTAACGTATAATTTTTTTCAAATAGCTGTCTACTTTCTAGCCTTTTATTTGCCCTGAATGCCTGTGTGTCAAACACTGAACACTGGATAGAGAGAGAGAGAGAGAGAGAGAGAGAGAGAGAGAGAGAGAGAGAGAGAGAGAGAGAGAGAGAGAGAGAGAGAGAGAGAGAGAGAGAGAGAGAGAGAGAGAGAGAGAGAGAGAGAGAGAGAGAGAGAGAGAGAGAGAGAGAGAGAGAGAGAGATAGAGAGAGAGAGAGAGAGAGAGAGGATAATGAGATACAGAGTGAAGGAGAGGGAGGAGAAGAGGAGACACAGAAAGAAAGAGAGGGAGGACGGAGAGGAGTAGAGGGAGGACAGATAGGCAGAGAGGGAGGAGAGGAGATGCTGAGGTGGAGAGTGAGATACAGAGAGAATAGGTCAATGGAGGGATGTCAGTGAATAAGAGTGTGGAAACACTCAATAAATCACGGTCAGACAAATGAACATTTGAAGTGTAGTCTTGGAAGAGAACAACAAAGGGAGTGTGTTATAGCAGCACAGCTGTGGTCGCAGGCCTCAGGGTTAAGGTTAGCTGTGGTCGCAGGCTTCAGGGTTAAGGTTAGCTGTGGTCCCAGGCCTCAGGGTTAAGGTTAGCTGTGGTCGCAGGCTTCAGGGTTAAGGTTAGCTGTGGTCGCAGGCTTCAGGGTTAGGATTAGCTGTGGTCAGAGGGTTAGCTGTGGTTGCAGGCCTCAGGGTTAGCTGTGGTCAGAGGGTTAGCTGTTGTTGCAGGCCTCAGGGTTAGCTGTGGTCACAGGCCTCAGGGTTAGCTGTGGTTGCAGGCCTCAGGGTTTGCTGTGGTTAAATGCCTCAGGGTCAGGGCCGTAGCCAGGGTTTAGAAATTAGGGAGGTCCATTTATTTTTTTTGGCCCAGACCGGCCCACTATAATCGGTCGGACACCACCCAGCCAGAAATTAGGGAGGTAAATTTTTTTGTATACAAACTTTATTATCTAGAGATCAACTTAAAGAAGGGGCTATGCATTGCTATTCCTAGCACTATTTGGGCAACTTTACACAATTCCTGTTGGTCTATTGAAGACATTTGTAAGTTTTTTTTCAAAAAAATGCATTGTTTTATATTTCTAATCAAGTACTCAAAACCATCATTTTTCAGCCTCAAGAAATCAGGCTGTTATGGCCTGGCTCCGCCCATAAGCACTTTGAGTGACAGTGCCACACAGTCTGCACTGGTAGAGGGAGGGAGGGAGGGGGGGGAAGAGAGAGAGAGAGAGAGAGAGAGAGAAAAAAAAGACAGTCCGCCGGCAGCTTGTTTTTTTCTTTCTTTCTTTCAATCTCCCGTTTGCGTGTGTGGCGCGCTGCAGGTCCCCCCCCCCCCCCCCAAGTGCTCTCTATCTCTCTCCCTTTCTCTCCCTCTCGAGTATGAGGAAATGTTTTTCTTTTCTTCTTTCTTTCAATCTCCCGTTTGCGTGTGTGGCGCGCTGCAGGTCCCCCCCCCCCCCATGTGCTCTATCTCCCTCTCTCTTCCTTTCTCTCCCTCTCGAGTATGAGGAAATGGTTTCGCTGTGTACAGTCAGTCTAGGTAGAATGGGGGCGGGCATTAGCTCCAACCACAGAGCCAATCGCATCACTGTGCGCTACCCACAGCCCGAATGACGTGACTCAGGCCTTCAAATCAAAATGACCCGATTTACTAGAGGACGAAAGGGGCTGGGCTGAATCGGAGCAATCCGCCAATATGGTATTTAGACCCTAAAACACATTGATACGAACTCCTATTACTATAATACAATGCTAGAGACTGAAAAATGACATTTATAATACATAGCCCCTTTAAGGTCAGTCACTCACAAAGTAATTTACAGGACGTGGGGGCACTTACTGGTGAGTGGCCTAAAGAGTGCACCAAAGCCCTGTGGTCTCTTATGCATTTATAATTTGGTGAATGGGCAAAATGCATACCAAAAATGTGTTATACAACCCAACCTATTCATTCAAAATGCATTATCTATAATAAAAAGTCACCTGTTGTTGGTAAAAAATTATTTTACTGAAGTATTAACATATTTCTCCACTTGATTTGATTTGATTTGAAATCTTTATTTCGAACATGCAATGAATACAAACAAACAATAACAAAAGCAAAACACAACTCAATCTAAAATCAATGGTATGCTTGTTTGTTTGGGTAGTTTGACCCGCCGGCCACTAGGGGGCAGCGTCTCATTAGTAGTGCTGATCAGCTTAGGTGACGGTCACTCGCGATGCTGACCAAATAACGTTATCATTCATATTATTATCGACATCACCATGGCAGAGATGGCACACACAAACTACCTCAGGTTCCTCTTCCAACTCACTGTCCCTCCTCGGCCCTGCTGCCTCTGCCTGGCTGGTAGTGGCTATATCTGAGGCTGTTGAACTTGTTGCACTATTATTGTGGATGATGATGTTGAAGCAGCAAACATGTCTGTAATTTTATTACATTTTTCAGCATCCATCTCTAGATTTCTGAAATTTTTCGCCCGCAATTTCTCTGCACCCCCTTTGCGCTTCTTCTGTTTCTCCATATTTCTTTCTTTTCCGCATCTGTTCACGAGAAACAGGTGAGAGAGGGGGGGGGGGGACTTATTAAGAGATGTGATTGGGCCGCTTGGGAGGCGGGCCAGCATAATGGGCCGCTGGGACAGGCTAGTGGGCCGGTCGTTGACAACAGAGATGTGATTATTGGGCCGGCCCAGTGTCAGTCAGTACCAAATGGGCCGCTGGGACAGGCTAGTGGGCCGGTCGTTGACCAAACAGCCCACGCGCAGGCTTGTCAGTCACTGCTGTCAAAGCCTGTCCCCTGCCTGGGCAGAAGCGACCAAATAGTGCTGTAGCAATGCAGGGGGGAGTACCTTTGCCAAACATCAGACATTACCGGACATTTTCAACTCCCGAGTGTACATTTATATTGTGATATTTCTATAAATCTTTTTTTTTTTTTTTTTTTTTTTTTTAATATATTTTTTTTGTTACAAATAGTTACCGAGTTCCGGACCTCGGTGACCTCATAGCTGGCTACGGCCATGCTCAGGGTTAGCTGTGGTTGCAGGTCTCAGGGTTAGCTCTGGTCACAGGCCTCAGGGTTAGCTGTGGATAACAGGCCTCAGGGTTAGCTGTGGTTGCAGGCCTCAGGGTTAGCTGTGGTTGCAGGCCTCAGGGTTAGCTGTGGATAACAGGTCTCAGGGTTAGCTGTGGATAACAGGTCTCAGGGTTAGCTGTGGATAACAGGTCTCAGGGTTAGCTCTGGTCACAGGTCTCAGGGTTAGCTGTGGATAACAGGTCTCATGGTTAGCTGTGGATAACATGTATCAGGGTTAGCTGTGGTCACAGGTCTCAGGGTTAGCTGTGGATAACAGGTATCAGGGTTAGCTGTGGTCACAGGTCTCAGGGTTAGCTGTGGATAACATGTATCAGGGTTAGCTGTGGTCACAGGTATCAGGCTTAGCTCTGGTCAGAGGGTTAGCTGTGGTCACAGGCCTCAGGTTAGGGTTAGCTGTGGTCACAGGCGTCAGGGTTAGAGTTAGGGTTAGCCCTGACAGTTAAATCTGGTAAAAAAAAAACGAAAACATCATCTCAGTTTGAGGTTACATTTAGGCGTGAGGTCTCCTGTGGGTTTAACCTTGGGGTTAAGGCAAATATTAGGTTAATAAACAACTTTTTAGGCAAATATTAGGTTAATAAACAACCTTTGAGGTCACAGTTTTGCTAGCTTATCCGAAAAGTGACGGGACGAATGTGAGTCAGCAAGAACGTGCATCAGGCACACAATGTGATGCAGGATGTAAGGCCCCGCCCCCGGGGGAAGGTTCTTAGGGAGTCCTATGATGTTATACTGTAGTAAATAACATTGGCTCTCGGCCAATCAGATTGCTCGTCATCATAATTTTTCAGATCAGGAAAAACATTGGTCAAGTGGCTTTGATCTTGAGTGAAGGAATAGATTTGATTGGTTGCTAAAGACAAAAGAGGGTAGGATATACTCTCAGAGGTCGGAGCTGTTTTGTGATATTTTAGGTCATTCTGATTTGTCCAGATATGTCTCTTCCTCTCTCGGCATCTCTCTCTCCTATTCTCTCCATATCTCTCTCTGACCCCCGCCCCCTCCCCTATCTCTGTGTGTCCAGGCATCATTCTCAGTGAAGTGTTGTGTATGTCAGTGGGCCGATCAGCCAGCACATCACACAGCCTGGCTGTCCACTCTATGGCACTTTAATACAAGAGTAATTGCATCTGTGGCTGTATTCATTTGGCTACTGTGTGTGTGTATGTATGCGTGTGCGTGGTACTTAATTAAGGGAATGTTTGACATCTGACTCAGTTAAAACCACAAGCATCTCATATCTTTCACCAAGGAGGAGAGGCGAGGAGGGGAGAAGAGAGGAGAGGAGAGGAAGGTGGGGGGGGGGGTGATTGGTATTAGAGTATCTCTCTTCACTCTCTCCCTCTCTTTCACTCTTTCTCCCCTCTCTCTACTCCCTCTTTCTCTCTCTTCTCTCCTACTCTCTCTTTCTCTCCCTCCTCTCTCTACTCAGTCTTTCTCTCTCTCCCTCTCTACTCTCTCTCCCCCATTTCTACTCTCCCTCTACTCTCTCTCTCTCCCCCTCTCTACTCTCTCTCCCCCTCTCTACTCTCTCCCCCCGTCTCCTTCATAAACAACATTTCTTTCCACAAAGAGAAAATAATCACTCAGTAATTTGTTGCCCAGCTTCCACCAATTTGCATATTTCTCTGTGTGCGGTGCCAGGACCACATCGAGAGCCTTGTTCATGTTTAGACGCATATTTAATAACAATCTCCTCTGCAGCCCACCGACATATCTGCCTCTTACTGAGGCACACATTGGTCCACATTGGTAATAACTTTCTTTCAAAGAGCAGTGGAGTTCCCCGCTGTGTCTGGTAATTACTTGCAGCAGTGACATTTTCATATACGGGTGATTATTTGATTTTGGGCATTTTCATATCCCTGGGATATATTTTAAAGAAAAAAATATATTTCCAGATTCTTTATGCTATCATTGATTAGTATAATTAATTACTTACCTAGACTTAATTATTCAATTTGAAACATAAATCTTTTATCTTCTTTTTTGTTGTTTAATGTTGGAATTTTACCATTTTCACCTTGTTCCAATCCAGAGTTTTAACCTTTGGTCTTGTATTTCTATATATATATATACAAAAAACAATACGTTTAGGTATATATTACTATAACTACATTTGAATCAATGCCTTTCTGCCAAATATTTAACTTAAGTATAATTTGTGACAAAAGAAATTCAAAATAGGTTTGTCCCTTAATATCTGTGTCATTACCATCACGTTGAACAATTTGCAATACAATGAAGTTTTGGCTACGCCCCTTACTTTGGTACTCATTACAACCTGTAGTGACAGTGGAGCACATGGCTGTCAGAGTGGAAGACTGACGTTTTCACCAGGAATGTAAGATATTTTCACATTTACTTACTCATACTACAGAATATAGTATATTATTGTGTGTCATTACCAAACACACTATAATTTGATAATGCTTTTGAATCTTAGTCAAACTTCTTCATATTTGTAGGTACATTGAGTACACTGCTAGCTAGCTAAGAATTTAATATAAGCATGTTTGTTGTTATGCTATATGTTAGCTTAAAAGTAAGAAAATGTCATTACCATCACGGTCATTACCACCACACAATTTCTTGTATTTTTTCTTAACCGTGAGAAAAATAAGAAAAGTCACCGCCGCATTCATCAACCTGTTCTTAACGTCCAAATCTGTTCTTGTGTTGAATGATGAATCCTACTCATTATTAAACTAAAATGCGCGTTCGCCCTCAAAGCATTTGCATACAGACATGCCCCGCCGGCTCCTTATAAGGCGAATGAGGCGTGTGCAAAACAGCCGAGGTTCGGCATCTGATCCATTCAACAGGAAGCGATTTTCGACTGAGGAGAGGAGAGGTTGTAAATATATGTTCTATGCGTACGGCCTGGGCGGCCAGAGCATCTAACTGTTCTAACAGCAATATATAATCCATTTCAGAAGCAGAACGCATGCAATAAGTTATAATAATAATAATAATAATTATTGTTATTATTATTGAAAAGTTCTGGGTTTTAAAGTCGTATTTGGGGGTATTTGGGGGCAATTGACCAATGGTTTGCTTTCAACCCATGAACTCTGACCTTTTTATATATATTTTGTATTTTCTCTACTAAAACTGTATTGTATTGTATTGTTTGTTTTGTAAAGTGTCTTTGAGCATTAGGAAAAGCGCTATATAAATTTGATGTATTATTATGAATGGTAGGATTTTTGTTTTCTCTCTCTCATCTGCGTAAGAGTTTTTTATCTGGGTAAGAGTGCTCTCGACCACTCTGATAATTTGGTCTTGCCTATAAAGCTAAAATAAGAAAACATTGCTGAATCCCAGGTAAGAAAAAAATGCTAGTTAAGAACAAAATAAGAGGAAATCTGTTCTTATATCACTTCGTGAATGAGGCCCAATGTGTGGTGGTAATGACAAAGATATCTGTTTATAGCCTTTTTTTTTGATAACATTACTTGTATAATAATGTATATGTATAATGTATATGTAAATATATGTTGTGTCTAATTTATAACTGATATTTATAGTTATTTATTTAATTCTTGGTTTTTGTATTTGTTTATGCTAGTGTCTTCACCATGGCACCCAAATCAACAGGCCAAAGGTCAAAATCATACAGAGACAGACTTAAAGATGATCCAGAACAATATCAAAGATACTTACAAAAAGAAAAAGAGCGATATAAAAAAGAAAAGAGACGGGTAAGATGCAATGCATATCTCAGCTGCCCAAATGCAGACTAAGATATAAAAGGCGTCAATGGCGAATCAATCAACGAAACATAAAGAACAAATGATAAGCAAATACGAAATATGGATGACTACCTAACAGTGAATAGCCCACCAGTGTCACCAACACAACAGCCTGAGCAACACAATGCTGTCCCTATTGCCAGATGTGAAAGTCCAAATCAGCCTACACCACAAGAAGCCCCACAACAAAGAGGACGAAAAAAGGTGAACTGAAACAGAAGTAAAGTCTACAGAGATCTGTGTGAAGCCAACCTGATGTTGGAGAGAGCAAAACGAAATATGGAGAAATATAAAAAACGATATGAAAGACTGTCAAATAAGCTCAAACCACAAGAAGTCAAGTCAAGTCAAGAGTTTTATTTGTCACGGCATACAAGTATACAATACAAGAATCGCCACGATCAAAATCAAAACAACAAATGAAGTCAAAGAAATGTGATCTTAGGAAGACACTATTGTTCCACAACAAGAGCTGCGAGACACCAACACTAAAGAGAAGCAAGTAATTTCAAAGATTCTAAGGGGGAAAATTCTGAAAAAGTACAAGTTGGTGTATCTGGGCTATTTGATCCTGGTGAACAGACACACTGGATGAAATGGAAAAGTAAAGTTGAGGAACGAGAGAAAAAAAAAGAGATGGAACAAGGATGAAGTTCCCTGCTCATTTAACAGTGAAGGACCATGTCTATGGTACCATTCAAGAATTGTTGGAAGACATGTCTTCAACATCTAACTTCAGTAATCAGTGCTGAGACGTCTGAAGCAAGATTGTGGAGAAGATGACATCATCCTTCATATAGATTTAGCAGAGAATTATCTTTGCAAATATGCCTCTGAAATTCAGGCAGTACATTTTGGAGACTCTCATAAACAAGTCTCCCTGCACACTGCAGTTGCCTACACAGTTAATGGGATCACCTCACTCTGCTCCATTTCATCTTCAATGCAACATGATCCTCCTGCCATATGGGCACACCTCAGCCCTGTGCTTAACTACTTGTGAGAGGTTACTCCATCTGCACGTACCCTTCATGTTGTAAGTGATGGTCCAACAACCCAATACCGTTCAAAGAAAAACGTCTTTCTTCTTTGCACTATCCCCTTAGAACTTGGATTCAATAAGGTGACATGGAACTTCTTGGAGGCTGGACATGGGAAGGGCCAGAAGATGGGGTTGGTGCAGCCATCAAACACAGAGCTGATAACATTGTCTCCAAAGGAATGGATCTCCCAAATGTAAAGGTGGTCTATGAAACACTCTCAAAAGAGCAGTCCAAAGTCAAGATGTTCTACATCTCTGAGAATGAGATTGAAAACAATGACATCTTGCTACCAGATAAATTAATTAAAATTAAATTATGATAGTCTTTTCTGTTCCAAGATATTCACTGACAAGCCAGGCAGCATCAAATGGAGGTCCCTGAGCTGCTTCTGTTCAGCTCCAGGTGACTGTGAATGCTATGACCCACAGATGATGGACTTTAAAGCAACACCAGGTAACCTTGAAATAACATTTTGATTGTACATTGACTTGTCATAAGGAGTTTCACTGTTCTTGGACTATATAATTGTAACGCTCTGGGTTCTCTGGCGGCCGCCTGAGAACCACCCACCATTCTGACACCTGTCACTTGTCTCCCCTGTGACTTGTCTCCCCTGTCACTTATTGTCTGGGTCTCCTGATTGGCTGTCACTGTGGTGCGCTTGGTATGTCTGGAATGTGGTCTTATTTAACCCCTGTCTTTCTGCTTCTAGTTGTCGGATCTTCACATTCTCCCTGCACGGTACACGGCAGTACCTCAGGCTCTGGACCTTGCTGTCTTGTTATCATTATTATTATCTCTCTATTCCTAGACGCCCTAGTAAGTAAGTAAAAACCTTCTCTGCTTCTACTTATTGCTCCACAACTGGAACCTACCTGCCTCCGTCGTAACATATAATGTGGGTTATGGTTGGTGTACGAGTCTGCTATTTGAGAAATCATTAGGTTACAAAACCAACAGGACACAATAGAAATGTGTAATGGTTTCAAATTGTTTCCCCTTTAATCAAGATGACCACACAGTTGATGAAGGGCAACGAACCATGACCCATACATCAGACCAAAGCCAAGGTCCATCTCTTCAAGTGAAAGACATCACTGGAGGACAGAAAGGACACTGGTGTGTGGTGCTGTATGATGGAGATGCTTATCCCAGTGTTATCCAAGATGTGGATTCAGACTGTTCTGTTCTGGTCAAAACAATGAGTTGGATTGGAGAAAACAGTTTCTTCTGGCCACAGAGAGATGACATAATATGGTATATAATGGAAAATATGCTGGGCCTTATCCCAGAGCCCCAACCGATTACTAAAAGACATATGATGCTCAATGCCTCTGTCTGGAAACAAGTATGCTCCCTCATGGAGAAGAAGATGTAGGCATGTTAAAAGAACAAACATGGCAAAATTCTTTCCTACATGTTTTCCTATATTACAAGCCCTCCCTTAACATTTGATGTATGAAAAACAAGAGTCATGGACCTGTTGTTGGAGTAATTGTAGGAACTAGAAATATATTTAAAATGCTGCATATCTAAAGATCTAAAGCAGGGGTCTCAAACTCAATTTACCTGGGGGCCGCTGGAGGTAGAGTCTGGGTGAGGCTGAGCCGCATCAAATATTCCACAAAAAAAGGGTTTCAAGTATTCCAAAAAAAAGTACAACTGATCCAATCTTCTCAATCTTTAGCAATAACATTTCAGAACATGAACAGTTCTTCAGAACATGAACGGTTCTTCAGAACATAGGTGTCTTAGTGGTGTCAGTGGACTCATCCACAGCTATGGAAATGCACTGTGCATTTTTTTTATTCTATCACAAAGCTGTTTAATCAAATCACCAGCCAGTATTTCAGTTATTCTGGTTGCTGTTCTATCTGAGGGGGATTTGCTTTTGTTTGCCTTCAAACATGGTCTCCATCACTTCAGTCATACATTATTTTATTATGTATGCATCAGAGAGAGAGAAGGGCTTCTTGCCACTGAGTGAGGACTTGGTATCGGCGAGTACTGATGCATTGAAAATGGGGGACCCTGATGTAAACAAGACGAAAGTATTTCTCTGGTCTGCATCCCCTTAACAATTGTGTGTATTGAGCTGTACTGTATTGTACCCATTCTGCATCTGTTAATAAAGTTTTCAATCAATCAATACACGTAAATTCTAGCCCCCGATCCCATGACGTAATTTATCTCCTGCGGAGAGTGAGGATTATAAAATGAACGTGTTTTAAAGTGTGATGCTGTTTGTCATTTTAACAGCAGATACACTTTCTTAAATTTCATTGTCCCCGACAGAGCGTGTGACGGGGAGCTCGGACGGGATGTGTGTTATGATAGCATTAGCTGAAAAGCTAGCTAGTTGGAACAACATCCGCCCGTTACATCAAATCAGATGATGGCCTGTCCTTTCTCCAGGACCTGACACTGTCCGTCTATCAACAATAATCAACAGCTACTGACTAGCGTTAGCTGACTAACGTTATTAAATGTCAATGTGAAAACCTTGCAGGGAAGACGAGCTAGGTCAGCTAGCTTAGCTTGACAACGGTACCGTGGCTAAAGTTGGTGCTATTCATAATCCAGCAATAATGGCTGCAGACCTGCAAGCAAAGTACAGCAAGTTCCAAGTGCCAAAGGATAAGAGTCTGAGGCGGAGTCTCAAAAGAGAATGTTGAATATTTATTTTGCATCGAAAATCACAACATTCAAACGTTACTACTAGCCAGCCCAGAGCCTCTGCGACTGCTACTAGCTTACAGACTGGGTAGCGAGTGCAACACCGTCTAATGTCCGTGCGGATCATTGGAGTAGGGTATATCTGCAGTGCCGCAGCCCCATAAAACGTCCAACTCTCGCGCAACGACTCTGCAAACAGTTGCGCCCGGGCCGCATTAACGCTAAACTTTGATGTCAAGTAGGGGGCCGCAAAATATCATCCCGCGGGCCGCAAATGGCCCGCGGGCCGCGAGTTCGAGACCCCTGATCTAAAGCATGTTTAAATTCAAGTAAAATATTTCAAACCACTAATACATCAGAAGTAAGGTATAATGTTACATAAATGCCTTAAAAGCACAAATGTTTTACTTTTTTTTTTACGTTCTAAAGAGTTATTTGGTAACGTGATGGTACTGACAATGTTCTCTGACATTCTAGGAAAAGTGTTAATATATTAAATTCCATAAAGTAGGGCTGACCCCTATTAGTCGAATAGTCGACTAATCGATCGAAAGGAGCCGTAGTCGACTGCCAACCTCTTAGTCTAATGCAAAACATATATATATAAATCTTTGTTTTTGTTTTTTTGTAAACAAAAATTATCATTCTTTCCAAAAGAAAAGAGGCCTAGAAGCGTGGCTAATGCTAATGGAACGCATACCAGAGGCTACCTGCCTAAGAAAACAGGCACAGAGGCACTGAAAGAGGATTTCACCCATCTAATGAACACACTAGACTAGACAAATATCAAGATGTATCCATCAGTGGACCAATTGCATCGTTTTATTTTTACTCCAACCCCGCGATGTTGGGGGCTGTGACGATTTTTTTTTTGCTTCACGTCCATTCCCTGGTGGCGTGCGGGATGCGCGACCGAGTAGTCGCGGGCCCTTCTAAACAAAGGTGAGTCCCGTGGTCTGCTCACCCTGTGAGTTGAGGTACTGTTCCCTCTTCGCATAGTCGGGTCTGGTCTCCCTCCCGTCCCTCCGGGCGGGGGGGCCCGGATCCTCCCCAGTATTCTGATGGTTGTAGGGGACCTCAGCGGGTATCTGTCGGGCTCTCCGCTCTGCTCCGCTCTTGTGTTCCAAGAGAGCAGAGCGTAAAGCCATATGAAATATAATGAAGGTTATCATATAACCCTAGTTATATGAATATGGCGAGCTCTCTGCTCTGACTCACTGAGGAGCCTGTGTGTCTTCCGTTTCGGCGGTGAACGACTAGGGAAGGAGCTGGTAGTATGGCCATGACCCTGCTTATATGTGAGCGGATGTGGGCGTGGTCAGGCAGGTGTAGGTGCGTGCACGTGGTTGAACGTTTTCATGATACCATATGATTAAAGGGACAGTTCCAATAGAGCAAAGTGCTTGCCATATTCATATAACTAGTGTTATAGGATAACCTTTGTTTTTATACCTGTCAAATTACTTTTTATGCAATTCAATCAATCAATCAATCAATTTATTTAATGACCACCCAGCCAGGCTGGTGGAATTTAGTTTCAGTGCAGGTTTCATAGCAGTTCCAACATAAAACACATAAAAACATAGAACATATAACATCACTTACAGCGTACATAAAAGAAAACACAATTACATAGATACAGTTCAGAGTTTGTGAGTTTGTCCATGTCCATGTCAGCAGAGGTAAGGGGGGTTGCGGGGGGTACTACAGGGGGGGGGGGGGGGGTGCTACAGGGAGTTCAGTGTCCGTATGGCAGTGGGGAAGAAGCTGTTTTTGAACCGGGTTGTTTTGGTGGTCAGGGATCTGTAGCGCCTCCCGGAGGGCAGCAGCTGGAAGGTGTGGTGTGCTGGGTGAGTGGGGTCGGTGATGATTTTCCTGGCTCTCCTGATTGTGATTTGGCGGTGGAGTGATTCGAGGGAAGGGAGGGGGGTGCAGATTATTTTTGAGGATTTATTGATGATTCTTTGTAGTTTGTTTTTTGAGTGAGTGTCCAGATTGCTGTACCAAACAGTTATGGAGAAGGTGAGGATGCTTTGTATAATGGCCTGGTAGAAACGGAGCAAGAGATGTTTATTGACTCTGTATTTCTTAAGCTGGCGGAGGAAGAAGAGTCTTTGATTTGCTTTTTTGTGTATGTGGTCTGTGTTGGTTTTCCATTTGAGGTTATTGCTTATGTGAGTGCCGAGAAATTTGAAGGAATCTGTGGTGATTATGGGTTTGCCGGAGATGGATATGGGGGTTTTGGGGTTTGGCTGGCGTCTGAAATCTATGATGAGTTCTTGGGTTTTTGACGAGTTGAGAAGGAGGTTATTGTCTGTGCACCAGGTGAGTGTGTGGTTGATTTGTGTACGGTATTCTGTTTCGTTATTGATAGTATAGTGGACAATAACACATACAATTAAACTCATTCTGAATATCGATACCACAGTAAATACAGATCTGCTCCTCTTCTGTGACCCCCCGGTAACGTCCGGTCTCGAGGTGCAGTGTGTGTGTGTGTGTGTGTAGATCTATTATCACAATCAAACAGCTAGACATTACATCTCCAGAGGCCTGATAGACATGCAATAACTAAGGTAAGTCATTATAAGAACAGCTATGTGTTTACACATAACAATTGCATCTTTGGATTTAGACCATAATGCAATTCTCGTATGATTTGTATACATTTTACCCATAATGGGTAAATGTCTGACGATTTGGTACCAAATCTCCCTGCGTCTAGAAGTCGTTGTTTCTGACAAATCTTGCTGACATTCTTCCATTTTCCTTCTCTTTCTTGCCCCCCCCCCCCCACACAGAGTGCAGGGGTGAAATATATGACAACTTTGATGCAACTGATCTAATGAAAAATAGGGCACCTGCCCCCCCGCAAAGACGATTTTAAACTTGTAATGGTAACAACCTATGAGATGTTAAAAAAACTGAGCGCCCTCCAACCTAACAAGGCCATTGGCCATGACAATATCCCCTCCAAATTTCTCAGAGACTCAGCAGCCACCATCACCCCAATCATCACCCACATAATACATCTCTACATAAAACAGGGACACGTCCCCAAAGATTTCAAAATTGCTAGAGTAACCCCCCTGCACAAAAAGGCAGCAAATTAGACCCAGGCAACTACCGCCATGTTTCTATTCTTAGCTCCATCTCGAAAGTTATGGAAAAAGATTTCTACAAATAGGTCGAAAAGTACCTTGCTGCTAATTTACTAATTCAAATCTGGCTTCAGAACATCCCATTCCACTGACATATGCCTTCTCTATTTGTATGACCACATCAAACACAAGGTGGACGTGGGAAAATACTGCGGCATGGTCATGCTGGAGCTCCAAAAGGCTTTTGACACCGTCAATCCCTCCATTCTGATTGATAAGCTAAAAGCAAATGATTTTGATAGTACATCAGTGAACTGGATGCAATTCTACCTGGAGGGGAGAGAACAGATGGTGGAGGTGAACGGAACACTGCCCCTCCCCCCTCAAGGTGAGCTGTGGTGTACCACAAGGAAGTATACTAGGACCGTTACTGTTCCTAATTTATACAAACGACATCAGCTTGTGACTGCAACTTGTTCCTGTTCGCGGATGACTTGGCCCTGCTGGTCTCTGACAGGGACAAGTTGCAGGTTGAAAAAGCCCTCAGCTCAGCTCTGAGCTCAGGCTACTGCTCAGCCTTACTCCTAAAACCCACCGTACCCCTGCCCATTTTGATCATCTAGGATGGCTTAGGGTAGACAACAGAGTACAGCAACTTGCAATGGGCCTGGTCTACAAGATACACTATACTTCAAAGATACCCATGTACCTGTCTAAATACTTCCTAAAGGTCAGTGAAGTCCACGACCACAACACCAGAGGGAGTTCCACTAATCACGTTCCACCCAGATTCGGCTCAAACAAGGGATTAAACAAATTTTGCAACTATGCCACAATAATATGGCACGCCCTACCAACAGCCGTAAAGGAATGTGAATCCCTACACTCCTTCAAAACCGCTCTCAAAAAGCACCTACGGGTGGCTGCAATTATCTCTTTCTTACATAGTACTGTATAATTTGTATGTCTCAAAAATGTTTGATGAATTGAAAATGGAGGAACCTTATGTAAACAAGCCGAAAGTCTTTTTCTGGTCTTCATCCATCCTATGTCACAAATGTAACAGTACTACTGCCCTGTTTCTATTCTTACCTCCATCTCGAAAGTCATGGAGAAAATAGTCTACGAACAGGTCGAAAAGTACTTTGCGGAAGAAAATCGAAACTATGAATTCCAATCTGGCTTCAGAACATCCCACTCCACTGACACATGTCTTCTCTATTTGAACGACCACATCAAACAAGAGGTGGACGCGGGCAAATACTGCAGCATGGGCATGCTGGACCTACAAAAGGCCTTCGACACTATGTCAATCACTCCATTCTGATTGACAAGCTAAAAGCAATTGGTTTTGATAGTTTATCAGTGAGCTGGATGCAATCCTACCTTGAGGGGAGAGAACAGATGGTGGAGGTAAACGGTACTCTATCCCCCCCTCTCACAGTGAGCTGTGGTGTACCACAAGGAAGCATACTAGGACCGCTACTGTTCCTAATTTATGCAAATGACATGTCGTCAGCTTGTGACTGCAACTAGTTCTTGTTCGCGGACGACTCAGCCCTGCTGGTCTCTGACAATAACAAGTTACAGGTTGAAAAAACCCTCAGCTCTGAACTCGGCAGAATCTGCACCTGGCTTGCTGATAACAAACTATCATTACACCTGGGTAAAACAGATTCCATTCTCTTCGGATCAAATAACAAACTCAGCAAGACCAACAGCTTCTCAGTTACAGTGGGTGACAATATTGTCACAAGGAAAGATGAAATTACATACCTAGGTTCCATCCTAGAGGCAAATCTTTCCTGTGACAAAATGGCATCCAAGGTAACAAAAAAAGTCAACCAACGAACTAGATTATTGTACCGGATCTCCTCTCTGGTAAACAAGAATACCCTGAAGACTCTGGCAGGAGCACTCATTCAAGGGTACTACGACTATGCTTGCACCTCATGGTACCAAAGCACCTCAAAGGCGCTAAAAACAAGATTACAAACATCACAAAACAAACTGGTCAGACTTCTACTTGACCTTACCCCCAGAACCCACCTCACCCCTGCCCACTTTGACAACCTAGGTTGGCTTAGAGTAGACAACAGATTACAGCACCTTGCAATGGGCCTAGTCTACAAGATACACTATACAACTAAGGTACCCATGTACATGTCAAAATACTTCCCAAAGGTCAGTGAATACCATGACCACAACACCAGAGGAAGCTCAACAAATCATGTTAAACCCAGATTTGGCTTAAACAAGGGACTAAACACGTTTAGCAATTATGCCACATCGATGTGGAATGCCCTACCCAACGCTGTAAAGGAATGTGAATCCCTACCCACATTCAAAACCGCTCTTAAAGAGCACCTACGGGAGGCTGCAATTTGAAACTGGCCACCGTAAATGCCCAAACCCCCCCACCCCCACCCCCTCCTAATAGACAGTCTCCTCCCCACCGCATGTATATATTATCTCCCCACCGTATGTATATTTCTCTCCCACCCACCCACCCCCTCCTAATGTACAGTCTCCTCCCCACCGTATGTATATATTCTCTCCCCACCATATGCATATTTCTCTCACACCCACCCACCCCCTCCTAAGGTACAGTCCCCTCCCCATCATATGTATATACTCTGTCAGGATCTATGGGTAACAGTACTGTATATTTGCATATCGTATATGTCACAAATGTAACAGTACGAAATACCTGTATGTCATTAATGTCCCTATGCCATAAATGTCATGTATGTTGTGTATGTCATAAATGTCACTATGAATTGAAAATGGGGGACCCTGATGTAAACAAGACAAACGTCTTTCTCTGGTCTGCATCCCCTTAACAATTGTGTGTATTGAGCCGTACTGTATTGTACCCATTCTGCAATCTGTTAAATAAAGTTTTCATTCATTCATTCATTCATTCATTCATTCATTAATTCATTCATTCATTCATTCATTCATTCATTCATTCATTCATTCATTCATTCATTCATTCATTCATTCACTAAATACCTGTATGTCATAAATGTCATGATATATATCTGTATTTCTGTATGTTGTGTATGTCATAAATGTCATTATGAATTATGAATTGAAAATGGGGGACCCTGGGCGGCTGGGTGGCGCAGCGGACAAGGCGCTCGTCACCAACGCAAGAGACACTGGTATCGAATCCAGCTATCAGCGTTGCTTCCGGCTTGGCCGGCCGTCATACTGGTTGTGGACAGCGACTCCTACAGTTCGGTCGGGGCGCCTGCACAGCGAGGGAAGGATCTAAGAGAGGTAGTGTGACCTTCCACACGTTACACTCTCTCAGTGAGAGTCCGCGCTGCCAGGTGAAAAGAAGTGGTGGGCTGGGTACACATGTGTCGGAGGAAGCATGTGATAGTCTCCGCCCTCCCAGACCGACGATAGGGGGTAGAGTGCGCAACGACCAGGAAGGGGATTGGGAATTGGCATAACGCCTAACATTGGGAGGGGAGAAAAACGGAAAAAGAAGTGGGGAAAAGATAATAAAAAAATTATAAAAAATGGTGGACCCTGATGTAAACAAGACGAAAGTCTTTCTCTGGTCTGCATCCCCTTAACCATTGTGTGTATTGAGCCGTGCTGTATTGTACCCATTCTGCAATTAAGCATTACATCACGCGCAGGAGTGATTTGTGAACAATAAACCATGCCTAGGGGTGGTCGTTAGACCCCCCTAGGCATGGTTTATTGTTCACAAATCACGACTGCAAGTGGTGTAATGCTTTTATACAACTGCCACATTCATCCAACCTTATTGCTATACAATAAACACACATTAATCGAAGATTTATTGAAAAAACCATCCGCCAGAAAAAGTAGTTCCCACAACTACAAAAAAGACAAGTTGCCTCCATGTGGAAGCAGCTTGAAGTGCATCCAACCAACTAACGCATCCAACTGTGTGTTATTGGAATGGTTGAGAGAAGTTGCCTCCATGTGGAAGCAGCTTGAAGTGCATCCAACCAACTAACACATCCAACTGTGTGTTATTGCATCCAACTGCCTTTCAACTAAGGCATCCAACCAACTAACACATCCAACTGCCTTTCAACTAAGACATCGAACCAACTAACACATCCAACTGCCTTTCAACTAAGACATCCAACAAACTAACACATCCAACTTTTCTTTAGTTTTTAATTATGAAGTTAGTGGTTATTGGAATGATTGATTGATTGATTGAAAATTGTATTACCAGATGCAGAATGGGTACAATACAGTACGGCTCAATACACACAATTGTTAAGGGGATGCAGACCTACTTTCTATAGAACTTCATTCTTAGATGCTTCTATAGAAAGTAGGTAAAACAAATTAAAAAGTTTTCTTTGCCCTATAGGAAAAAAAAGTTTTCTTCGCCCTATTTTTTTATTTATTTTTTTAGCCTAAACTTAACCAGTTTTAAACCAGGCGTACAGTAATAAAATTAGCAATCAACCAATCAATCAATTCAATAGACCATGCTCACTTAAAACAGCGCAGCACTCAGCTGCTCCTCTCTCAGTCTAACTTTCCCCCGCTGTTGCAGACAGGAGTGTGTGTGTGTGTGTGTGAATGTGAATGTGTACGTGTGTGTGTGTGTGTGTGTGTGTGTGTGTGTGTGTGTGTGTGTGTGTGTGTGTGTGTGTGTGTGTGTGTGTGTGTGTGTGTGTGTGTGTGTGTGTGTGTGTGTGTGAATGTGAATGTGTACGTGTGTGTGTGTGTGGGGGTGTGTGGGGGTGGGTGGAGACTAGAGCCAGCGTCGGACAGTGTGAGAGTGAGCGCTCAGCGCTGCAGTCAGAGGGAAGGAAAAAGAAATTGAAAAAAATAATGCAAATTAATCAATCAATCAATCCGCGATTTTTCTTTTGTTACACAATGATTCATGACACATAGATTACACAATCCAACATTGTGTAAGAGACTAAGACATTCGCCGTGACAGAATCGCTTGATATTTAGTCGTTTTGACGCTATCAATATCCATTTGTTAAAGATTATTGTCCGCCATCTTGTGATCCGGCGGAGTGATGTGATGTGATTCGGTTGTGGGCGGGTCCTAGGACCAGAAGCGTGGAATTGTGAAGAATAAACACGTGTAAAATGACTGTTTCAGCCAATCAGAATTGAGAAATTTGCATGCCGTTGTATAATCTGTTAATAAAGTTTTCAATCAATCAATCTCCTAGCAGGTTTTGTATTGAGCTGTACTGTATTCTCCACTTGCACAACCTGAAAGTAGGCACTTCCGGCTGACTTCCGGTTGCCAATGGTACTTCCTGTCCCATCCAAATACATTGGTTTTAGCTACTTTTCTCCCCTTATTTAAACAACTTTGTCGTCACAGAGAGGCAATGAAACGTTTGTATTATTATAGTATAGAATGTATTTAATAAGCAAACGTTTGTCAGCAGGGTTTTTGGGCTGTATTTCATGTAAAAACGTTTACTGTTAGTTTCCTTGCTCAGCCAGCATTAGCCTTCATTAGCTAACAGAAGCTAGTGGTTAAACAGGCCGGATTAGCTTTGAGCTAACTATCTTTCCCGACCCATGTATTAATTCCATTCTAAACATAACGTTAGTTTACAAAACATGACCTGTCTATATAACGTTGAGGAACAAATTATAAGTGTGTGGGTGTGTGTTTTGGTGAACATTGGACTGCAAACAGAAAATGCATCACAGTTACAGACAGTAGCTACTGTTAGCTGCCCTTCCGGATTAGCTTTGAGCTAACTATCTTTCCCGACCCATGTATTCATTCCATTCTAAACATAACGTTAGTTTACAAAACATGACCTGTCTATATAACGTTGAGGAACAAATTATAAGTGTGTGGGTGTGTGTTTTGGTGAACATTGGACTGCAAACAGAAAATGCATCACAGTTACAGACAGTAGCTACTGTTAGCTGCCCTTCCGGATTAGCTTTGAGCTAACTATCTTTCCCGACCCATGTATTCATTCCATTCTAAACATAACGTTAGTTTACAAAACATGACCTGTCTATATAACGTTGAGGAACAATTTATAACGTGTGTGGGTGTGTGTTTTGGTGAACATTGGACTGCAAACAGAAAATTAGCACCAGCCGGGGACCGGGAGCGATGGCTAGCTAGTTAGCACCAGTCGGGGACCGGCGTTAGCTGCCGGGAGCGATGGCTAGCTAGTTAGCACCAGCCGGGGACTGGCGTCAGCTCCCGGGAGCGATGGCTAGCTAGTTAGCACCAGCCGGGGACCGGGAGCGATGGCTAGCTAGTTAGCACCAGTCGGGGACCGGCGTCAGCTGCCGGGAGCGATGGCTAGCTAGTTAGCACCAGTCGGGGACCGGCGTTAGCTACCGGGAGCGATGGCTAGCTAGTTAGCACCAGTCGGGGACCGGCGTTAGCTGCCGGGAGCGATGGCTAGCTAGTTAGCACCAGCCGGGGACCAACCGACTGGTGCTAACTAGCTAGCCATCGCTCCCGGGAGCTGACGCCGGTCCCCGGCTGGTGCTAACTAGCTAGCCATCGCTCCCGGCAGCTAACGCCGGTCCCCGACTGGTGCTAACTAGCTAGCCATCGCTCCAGGTCCCCGGCTGGTGCTAACTAGCTAGCCATCGCTCCCGGCAGCTAACGCCGGTCCTCGGCTGGTGCTAACTATCTACCCATCGCTCCCGGGAGCCTGCGCCGGTCTGTCTGTCGAAGACCGAGGGAACCGCATCAGGCTTCAGCTGATTAGTGGTCTTCTGGACAAACCTTCCACCCCCAACAACATAATCCGAGGCAATGAAGTGTTCGCTGGAGATCTTCATTCCCTGTCCAACAGGCTGATTGCGCCGCCTGAGTGCAGCCAGCCTGAGTGCAGCTAACAGTAGCTACTGTCTGTAACTGTGATGCATTTTCTGTTTGCAGTCCAATGTTCACCAAAACACACACCCACACACTTATAATTTGTTCCTCAACGTTATATAGACAGGTCATGTTTTGTAAACTAACGTTATGTTTAGAATGGAATGAATACATGGGTCGGGAAAGATAGTTAGCTCAAAGCTAATCCGGCCTGTTTAACCACTAGCTTCTGTTAGCTAATGAAGGCTAATGCTGGCTGAGCAAGGAAACTAACAGTAAACGTTTTTACATGAAATACAGCCCAAAAACCCTGCTGACAAACGTTTGCTTATTAAATACATTCTATACTATAATAATACAAACGTTTCATTGCCTCTCTGTGACGACAAAGTTGTTTAAATAAGGGGAGAAAAGTAGCTAAAACCAATGTATTTGGATGGGACAGGAAGTACCATTGGCAACCGGAAGTCAGCCGGAAGTGCCTACTTTCAGGTTGTGCAAGTGGAGAATTGTACCCATTCTGCAATCTGTTAATGATGTTTTCAATCAATCAATCCCATCCCCGATCAGAGCTGTATCAATCAGGTTATGTTAACGAACCTCACCGGCAGCCCGTCAGCTACGTCAAATAAACTCACCAATACTCCTGCACCTCCTTTGGAGGTGAGACATTCTGCTGAGAGGAGCCTGGACACCCGTTATCAGGAGGTGACACTAACTGCTAGACTACTACTGATTTACCAACCTTTTCTAATCAATCTCCCAACCCCTCAGCTTTCTCTCGCTGTAGTTGCCATGGTTGCCAAGTGATCGTGCATTGCACCACTGTTAGATAATCATCTCGATACATCAGGAATTGATAACAAAATGAAAGGCTTATCTTCAGACCGACACCCATATATATATATATATATATATATATATATATATATATATATATATATATATATATATATATATATATATATATATATATAGTGTTATATGCAGTATATTTTTAAATCATACATTTGAATGTTATCCCAGGGGATAATACAAATTGCTCGGCTGCCAAAGGAAGTATCCCCCCTGCCCCCTTTTCAATACAAGGTAAAAATACACAGATGACAGAAGACTTTAAAGGTGCTATTGATAACATTCTACCACTAGATATCCCACTAGAGCAAGGGTTCCCAAACTTTTCAGGCCGCGACCCAAAAATAACGGGGTCAGAGAGCCGCGACCCCCACTATTATAGGAGGTAAATTATTTTTTACAAAAAATTTAAAAATAATTTTTTTTTATTTTTATTTTTTTATAAATGGAAATGTATGGTTGAAACATGTACACGTTCAAACGCACACACACTAATAAGCATTGGAGGCTTTTAACCAGGGCCGGACTGGGGAAATCATTCAGGCCAGGAAATATAGTGCAAAATATAGCCCCAGTCAGGCCACTTTTTAAGCAGGAGGTCTGGGGGTCCCCCACCAGGACATTTCTTGTTACAAAGACTTCATTTCCTGCATTCTGGTCCAGGCATTTTTTTATTTGTACCCTTTAAATGCCAGTGTTTGTGATGGCATCACAAATTATTGTTAAAAAACAGGCTAGCATAATGTGATTAGCAACAACACTGATTTTGATGGATTTTCAGTTTTTTTGTAATGTCAAAACTGTGTGTTATTGCATCCAACTGCTTTTCAACTAAGGCATCCAACCAACTAACACATCCAACTGCCTTTCAACTAAGACATCGAACCAACTAACACATCCAACTGCCTTTCAACTAAGACATCCAACCAACTAACACATCCAACTTTTCTTTAGTTTTTAATTATGAAGTTAGTGGTTATTGGAATGATTGATTGATTGATTGAAAATTGTATTACCAGATGCAGAATGGGTAAAATACAGTACGGCTCAATACACACAATTGTTAAGGGGATGCAGACATACTTTCTATAGAACTTCATTCTTAGATGCTTCTATAGAAAGTAGGTAAAACAAATAAAAAAAAAGTTTTCTTTGCCCTATAGGAAAAAAAAAGTTTTCTTCGCCCTATTTTTTTATTTAATTTTTTAAACCTACTTTCTATAGAAGCAGCTGGGAGGTGCGCTGTTTTAAGTGAGCGTGGGTTATTGAATTGATTGATTGCTAATTTTATTACTGTCCGCCTTGTTTCCAACTGGTTAAGTTTAGGCCCTCTTTCGAAGTTGGTTAAGGTTAGAGTTTGGAACCAGGGCTGGTGGTCTATCACCCTGCTCTAAAGACAAACTCTAACCTTAACCAACTTCGAAAGAGGGCCTAAACTTAACCAGTTGGAAACCAGGCGGACAGTAATAAAATTAGCAATCAATCAATCAATCAATTCAATAGGCCATGCTCACTTAAAACAGCGCACCTCCCAGCTGCTTCTATTGAAAGTAGGTAAAATAAAAAATATTGCAATTAATCAATCAATCAATCAATTCGCGCGATTTTTATTTTGTTCCACAATGACTCATGACCCATCAATTACATCATCCAACATTGTTTAAGCAACTAAGACATTCGCCGTGACAGAATCGTTTTCCATTTAGTCGTTATGACGCTATCAACATATCCATTCAGTCTACCCTCACTTAAAACAGCGCACCTCCCAGCTGCTTCTATAGAAAGAAGAAAAAAAATAATTGCAATTAATCAATCAATCAATCAATTCGCACGATTTTTATTTTGTTCCACAATGACTCATGACCCATCAATTACATCATCCAACATTGTTTAAAGAACTAAGACATTCGCCGTGACAGAATCGGTTTTTATTTAGTCATTATGACGCTATCAACATATCCATTTGTAAAGATTATTGTCCGCCATCTTGTTTTTTTCTACAAAGTCGCACGGCGGAGTGATAGTAATTCGGTTGTGGGCGGGTCCTGGGACCAAGAGCGTTGGATTATGAAAAATAAATACGTGTAAATTGACTGTTTCAGCCAATCAGAATAGAGAAATGTGCATGCCATTGTATAAAACGAAATGCATACCTACATGTATGACCTATTTATCTATCTTCTACTTTTGGATATGAGAATTTTTTTGTAGTTTGCTTTAAAAATAAGCAGAGATGGAGATTTCCTCAGCATAGGATCAGCTGCCTCAGCTACATTTGTGCAACACGTAAACACTGTTTTGGATCCGCCCACATTTTTTAAATGATGAATTCATGAATAAAAAATGTGACATTAGAGTCTTGTTGAGCAATCTTAAAATTTGTTCATACCTTCAAAATAAGCCGGACGGGCGGACACTTTTATTAACAAAGATGATAACACAATAGCCCATTTTGAGCTACAGAGCTTCAAAAAGTTGGTGGCTGTTCTCTTAAGATGCATGCAGAACTACAAATACCCACTGGCCTTTGCCACCTAACCCCACTGTCTCTACATGTCCGGGAGACTCGAGTGCATAACAACCTGATTATGATCATGTCTCTACCACAACCAGGTAGTGCAGAAGGCAGCAGCGTGAGCTGCTATGCGCACTGCCAGCCAGTTTTTATGCAACAGAGAAATACACTTAAAATTTTGAAGGAGAGAAGATAATCTCCCGATTCAGATACAATTTAACACAAACTGTTCCAAAGATATGAATGTTTTCACACCGCCAACAAAGTACTGGGTCCATGTCCATTGTCTTGGAATGGATTTGGTGTGAACTGTCATTTCGGCCCATCTCAGTCTCCGACACACCCTTAAGGACCAAAACTCAAGTTTTTTCATGCAGCGTGGGAAATAATAAGCTGCACTATATAACAATAAGTTACATATTTACAAGTCATATTAGGTTTTGCAAATAAGGAGACAGATAGAGAACATTTCAAAGCACTCAAAATTGCCAATATCTCCATTTCGACCTATTTTTGAATTGCGCAACATTTAGTAGATACATACAGTATATTTCATTATCTGTTCTTATGCACGCCTGGTGATACTAAATCCAAATTGAACTTGGGCATTTGAAGGATAAGATTTGGCAAAATCCATAAATGTGTGAATAAGGTAATTTATAAGCCTGCTATTCTATATTATTATTATTATTTTTTTTTAATCTTTTTCCCCCTCCTTTTTCCTCAGTTTTTCTCCCATCCCAATGTTAGTCGTTATGCCAATTCCCAATCCTCTTCCTGGTCGCTGCGCACCTACCCCCTACAGTCGGTCTGGGAGAGTGGAGGCTATCACATGCTTCCTCCGACACATGTGTAGCCAATCAACCGCTTCTTTTCACCTGGCAGCGCGGACTCTCACTGAGAGGGTGTAACGTGTGGAAAATTCACACTACCCCCCTTAGATCCTTTCCTCGCTGAGCAGGCGCCCCGAACGAACTGTAGGATTCGCTGTTAACAACGACCAGGACCCACCCACCGGCTTTCCCACCCTCTAACACTGCCAATTGTGTTAGTACGACGGCCGGCCAAGCCGGAAGCAACGCAGAGAGCTGGGCTCCATACCAGTATCTCCTGCGTTTGTGGCGAGCGCCTTGCCCACTGCGCCACCCGGCCGCATGCTATTCTATATTCTATAATAATATTTGAAATTGCACAAAACCTTCTGTTTAATCATCTTCCCTTTATTCATTTCCTTTTTCATGTCTGGTCATTTTTAGCATGGTGTTATTCACTGTCAAAGATGCAAAGAAAAATCATAATTCATATTCTCCTTTGTTTCATCACAATTTAAGCAAGCCTAGTAATAGACACAATATTTCTGACACTGGGAATACATTCACTGAGGTCCATAGATGTCAAGAATATGCAAATATGGATCTAATAACGCCGTCGATTGTCAGTGGGTTTCTTCCGGTCATCTATACATTTCCGTTTTATACCGTGGTGAATATGAGTATAGTGGTAGAGTGATCCTGTGTAATTCCAGGGAACTCTGTCAAAACAGCCCTTTAGTCAAATCCACTTATCACATTGCCATTTTTCGCCTGATTATCTAATCATCCTGAAATCAACGCTAGATTATTGGTATTATGTTTCCAGCACCTCCGCGCTGTGATCACTGGCAACGGGACACAGCACACACACATACACACAGACACAGAGTAATCGCGGGGGAAACAATATCAGATCAACGCAAGATCGGTAATATAGAGTCCTTACCTTGTCTCTGATGTAATGCAAAAAAAAGAATCCAATTATCTGATCGCCATTCCAGATATCCACAGCGATCCTGTCTCCGATGTTATCCGGCATTGCACATGAACGGGCGGGCGGGGTCAGTTGTCCAAGCCATCCCTACAAGCGCTTGTTTTGCGGGAGTGTTTAGGACCCGCCCCCACGCCGCAGCTCCGTAGAGAAAAGAAACGGCATTGTTTCAAACGGAGTGCAATAGCGGCCACAAGGCGGTAGTCGGCGGTATTGGCCGTCTGCGTTCTCAGACACATTCAGTACAGCATGCACAGGCTGCCCCGATGAATTATGAATGGCAATAGCGAATAAAAGAAATACCGAAAAACAGAAACGTAGATCTACGTTTCCGGCACTCAGCGGTCGGGCCACAGAAACGTAGAACTATGTGAACGGCACAGAATGTAGGTATTGCCATCTACAGCAGCATCTCCCCATCCCCCTTCAAAAGGCTACTATATGGCAGAAGGTAATTGGTTGCATTTGAGTGTATGTAAATCTAATCGTTTTACGAGCCGGCAGGCTTAATGAGCGATCTGGAGGGAGAGGTTGATCTTTACGGGCCTCTGCTTGATGACCCGTTGTTACCAGTAATTGAACCAGTGACCTTTCTGAAGTGTCATCTGTGGGGAGGGTTGTCACGGCGAGGACCGGTGACTCGAAAAAACACACTCCTCCTCCCTTTCTACCCTGTAGCTCTTCCTCCTTCTTAACACTTCAAAATAATAGTCTTTCTTTTTTTCAAACATCCTTCTATATTATGAAAGAGACAGAACATTCACTTTCTTTGCCCTGTTGCCCTTTGACTGTTGATATGAGGAGGGGGGGGGGGGGGGGGGGATTTCGGCTTTGTGTTTTAACTTTGTAATTGTACCGTATGCATTCCTGGTTTTATCTATTGTTCTGGTTTTATCATTTCATGGTTTTATGTACTTATGCACTTTTTGTCTTATGTGGTTTTATGTGGGGACTACCGATTAAAATGTGCCTCGGCTAATTCGGGTGTATTTACATCAATGTTTTATTGCAAAATGCTGAATGGTCATTAATATACATTGTCCCTTACAAATAAATGAATAAATTCAAATTCTCAGATACAGGTATGCTAATATAGCCTTTGTATTGGCCAGATGCCTGCTATTGCTGAGACTTTTGAAAATAACTAGTATAAGCCACTTTTGCTGCGGTAGAAATGGAGGCTGTTTCTGTGCTGGTTGGAAATAGGGAATATATAGATCTCTTTAGTGCTTGTTGGAAACAGTAAATACATAGAATTATTTAATTATTGGTGAAACCAGGACATCTGACATACAGTACAGTACATACAGTAGATCTGTTTAGTGCTTGTTGGAATCAGGAAATACATATATTACATTACTATGTTGCATAGCCTATGGTAACATTTCAATTTGCTGAGGTTATCTGAAGTTTGTTGTCTGTTGTCCTCTCTCAACTCTGGGGTGGTTGCCACCTCTCTAAAACAAGCTAGAGTCACACCGCTCATCGAAAAACCAACCCTGAATCCCACCCTCATAAATAACTACCGCCCTGTCTCTCTTGTCTCTTTCCTCCCTAAATCACTTGAATGTGCCGTATATACAACCAACTCACTGATTATCTATTACAGAACAACTACTATAGGCTACTATACTATACTACATTATATTCATATTATTATCTTGTCTTTTATATAACTTCTGTCTTTTTTGTGTAATGTATCCTTGAGTCTGAGGAAGGTGCTTCTCTCTCTAAATATAATTTATTATTATTATTATTATTATTATTATTATTATTATTATTATTATTATTATTATTATTATTATTATTATTATTATTATTATTATTATTATTATTATTATTATTATTATTATTATTATTATTATTATTATTATTATTATTATTATTATTATTATTATTATTATTATTATTATTATTATTATTATTATTATTATTATTATTATTATTATTATTATTATTATTATTATTATTATTATTATTATTATTATTATTATTATTATTAACCTCCTAGACCCAAATCAGACAGGCTTCTAGACGGGTCACTCCACAGAGCGGTCACAGTGGCTTTTCACTTAGCAAAAGCAAAAGGCCTACTCCGATCTGTTAACAGCCTTTGACACAGCCAACCATCAGATCCTCCTTTGTTACAGTTGGGTAGGTGTGTTGGACCCAGGTGCAGTGCAGAACGGATAGACGAGAGGCAGGTGTTGATTCTCAAACAAAAGGTTACTTATTTATTAGGGATGCTCGATATTGGCTTTTTTACCGATACCGATATACCGATATTGTCCAACTCTTAATTTCCGATACCGATATAAACCGATATCAACCGATACCGATATATGCAGGGTTTCCCCCCCAAAAAATTGAATAATTTCAGGTAATTAACATTACATATCTCTTGTTGTGGAATTAACACAACATTATGCATACTTTTGACAATAAATAAAATCATAATTTGTTCTCACTTGCTTGTCTGGGTAAATAAAGTTTAGTTTCTTAGTTTCTTTAATAGTTGTCATACAGAAGTACAGAATACTTTTATACAAAATGCTTCTTACTGTTACGCTCCAGAGACTGTGCAAGACAAGATAAGTATGAAATAAAATAACATAGTATAGCATGTAAATTAGAAGTAAAAAAAATGAGGTCACAGTGTTCAGTTTAGACATATGTACAATGTTCGATGCAGCATAGATGTAACTGAGTTACCATATAATATACAATACTGTGCAGTAAGGCTGAGCCCGAACCCTGTTTTTAGGGTTAGAACGTTCGCCAACGTTCGAACGTTCGTTTTTTGTAAATTTTTTAATAATTTTTTTTTTTATTACACTTTTTTTTTTTTTATATATATTTTTTTTTTTTTATTGTATTATTATAGATCCTACGGAGGGCGGCATTGCATAATCTATTGGTGAAAAAAAAATTTTTACAGTGGTGGCTGTTCATGTAAACATGTAATTAAACAAAGGGAAAAGACAGCAGTCAAACATGTTATCACGCACTCACTTTTTGTCCCGGTAGAACATCGCCGTATGAATTGGAATAACCGAAGCTTTCTGGTCTGGTGGGCTTGAAATGTCCATAAATGTGTATCCAATCCATAAATCCATTTAGTTAGATCCAGTATTGACTGAATGTATCTGTGATTATTATAGATTTTCCTGGTTGACTCCCGCTCCCGGACGTGATGTCACACGAAAGCCAGCCGCACTCACCCAATAGACTATTCTATTCTAAACAGTTATATTAGTGTGAACGTAATATACATTTTATCCAGTGCATATATTTGGATAGTATTGTGATATCATAATCCCATTTATATATATAGTTTTTTTTTATACATTTCAACATTTGATTGCTTTTCGTGCATTTTTCAATTGGCTGCGTTCGAGCGTTGCGCACTTGGCGATGTTTCTATCGCCTCAGAAGTCACTCAGAACAGAGGGGGGGATGAACATGAAGCATAAACAATGATTTATATATTACACGTTATTGTGCATTTTAACTTTACTGTCTAGTATCGTAATAAAACATTTAGACTATAGACACTTGGCACCTGTATACTATAGATTAATTTCATTACCCCTGGAAAAAAACAACTGAAATAAATTACGATTGAATATTCGATAGGTCTTCTACCTTTTGATTTAAGGATCAAATGAGACAAGGGCGTAGATTTTTTGGGTACAGGGATGATGGTGGACTTCTTCAGACAGGTGGGGATGACAGCCTGTTCCAAGGACAGGTTGTAGATGTCAGTGAATACCGGGGCCAGTTGGTCGGCACAGACTTTTAGGACGCGGCCGGGGATGCCGTCCGGTCCTGCTGCCTTCCTGATATTCACTTTTTTAAAGATCCGTCTCACCTCATGTTCTGTTACCCTGAACACTGAGTCTCCATCAGCAGCAGACCCCCCCCCCCCCCCCCCCCCCCCCCATTGCCGTGGTTTGTAGGCTGGTGTTTTTATTCACAGCCTCAAACCTTGCATAGAAGGAATTGAGATAATTTGCTAAGGAGATGTCACTGTTCAGTTTGAGGGAGGTGCCTTTGTAGTCTGTCATTGTATAACATAAAGGTTATAGAAATGTAAAAAAAAAAAAAAAAAAATTTAAATTGAAAACCGATACCGATATTTTCCGATATAACATTTTAATGCCGATATCGGCCGATAATATCGGTAGGCCGATAATATCGGACATCCCTATTATTTATTGTTTGAATGTCAAAAGGCATACACGGCGACAACGGCGCACATACAAAATGGGAGAATACTTTTGTCTCCAAAAGAAGGAAAGTAAAGGGGAGAAAACACGTTGTCTCCAAAACACGTTATCGCACAAAGACATAAACTGAACTGTATAGCAACATGGGGAAAGCATAGTGTGTTCTGTATTATAGCTATGGATACAATGCTATGCCTCATTTGACAGGCATTGTTCATAATTCAACACTGACTAACCAGTTAATTTCTATATACTGTAGTTTGTGCGCTATTCCATGCTAAACATCGGCCCTTTCCAAAATAATCCAGTCTTTTTCATAGATTGCGAGATATGACACATTATATGCATTATGCCCAAATCGTTCGGGTTGCTCGCCTGCGACTCCAAAGACTTCCAAATCAAAGGTATATACCATATACATATGTGTCTTCACAAAATCATCATTGGGCATGGCTACCATACGGGAAAGAATAGGTCTGAGGCACAAAATCTCCTCCCGATTGCTATCTCCTGATCCACTCTGAGGCGGAAGCAGCCGGAGGTAACTCAGCACTGGAAGACAACTGATATCCCCAGTTCAAAAGGTAGGTGATACTGCCACCTGGCCCGATTCTATCTGCATTGCAATTCCAACGTAGGCAGATGTGCCAGGGAGACCCACAAATTAATCGCATATTTTTTATGTTTATCTACCTTAAACAGATCTTTTTCAAGTTTTAATACTCTTATCAACATCAGAGTCAACAAATGCTTGCTTAATGCAGCCATTTAACACAAAAGGATGACCCTCATGCATTGCAAATTTGCATCAAATTCAAAACAGAGTGATGCACAAAATTAACCCCATTTAAACGCTCACCTTGTTTGTAGAGCTAAACCGGTGATTTCAATCAGGCAAATTTGAAGAAAGTGATGCCGTCCTTTTTTCAGCACATCGCCTGCTCCACCAGAGGAGGGAATACGCTCAACCACTGCTACACCCCGTTCAGAGCCGGCTACAAGGCAGTACCGGCTCCTCCATTAGCGGGAGCTGCAAGCACATCTGATCATGACTCCATCTTCCTTCTCCCCGCTTACAAACAGAGTTTCAAGTTTCAAGTTCAAGTTTCTTTAATAGTTGTCATACAGAAGTACAGAATACTTTTATACAAAATGCTTCTTACTGTTACGCTCCAGAGACTGTGCAAGACAAGATAAGTATGAAATAAAATAACATAGTATAGCATGTAAATTAGAAGTAAAAAAAATTAGGTCACAGTGTTCAGTTTAGACATATGTACAATGTTCGATGCAGCATAGACGTAACTGAGTTACCATATAATATACAATACTGTGCAGTGTACTAATATACAATACTATATAGTGCAAGGCAGAAATGGGATGAGGTGCAATTTAGGTACAATTTACAGTAGGTGTACGAGTTGTAGTGCAAATCCTTTATCAATAAATATAAAGTGTAAAGTGTGTTTGTGTGATCTAAAGTGTGGAGAGTGGGTGCTGCAGTGTGTTGTTTGTTTGAGTGAGTGTGTGCGTGTGGGTGTGTGTGCTGTGTGCATTTGATGGTTGTTGCATAGTGTTTATTGTTCGTTTAGCAGCCTGATGGCCTGGGGATAGAAGCTTCTTCTGAGTCTTTCTGTGCTCGCCTTAAGACTCCGGTATCGCTTGCCTGACCGCAGTAGTTCAAAGAGGCAGTTGTTCGGGTGGCTCGAGTCCTTAATAATTCTCTTAGCCTTCCCCTTGCACCGCTTGTTGTAAATGTTCTGGAGGGTGGGAAGCCCCCCTCCAATTGTGCGTTCGGCTGAACGTGTCACTCTTTGTAGTCTGTAGTCTTGTGCAGTGCTATTCCCAAACCAGGAGGTGATGTTGCCGGTCAGGATGCTCTCTATTGTACATGAGTAGAAGTTCCTAAGGATCTTCTGACTGACTTGGAACTTCCTTAGGCGCCTGAGGAAGTAGAGGCGTTGTTGTGCCTTCTTCACAACACTGTCAATGTGTGTGGTCCATGTCAAGTCCTCGGATATGTGGGCTCCGAGGTACTTGAAACTGTTCACTCTCTCAACCGGTGCCCCGTCGATACTGAGGGGGCTGTAGTCCTTGACCCCCGACTTCCTGAAGTCCACAATCATCTCTTTTGTTTTGCTGACGTTCAGGGAGAGGCAGTTCTCCTGAGATCACGTGACGCCGTCGTGTCACGTGAGGTAAAGAGATGGTCCGACCAATTAGAGGCCACGCTTCAGGACGCCCTCGAAGATGTCGACTGGGATATGTTCCAAAGAAGCGCCAGTGACGGCAGCGAGTTCGCAGATACTGTTGTTAGCTTCATAGCTACCTTGGCTGATAGTATAGTCCCCACAAAGAAGGCAAGGGTCTTCCCAAACCAGAAACCGTGGGTGGACAGTACTATCAGGGCAGCTCTGAAATCTCGCACCACTGCTTACAAACTGGGCAGAGAGACAGGAAACATGGAAGAGTACAAGGCAACAGTCTATACTCTGCGCAAGGCTGTTAAACTTGCTAAACGGACGTATGCTGACAAAATGGAGACACAAATGGCACAGAATGACACAAGATAACTGACTACAAAGTCAGCGCCCCCATCAATGGGGAGCGACGACGCCTCTCTCGCGGACAAACTCAACTCTTTCTATGCTCGGTTTGGTGCAAACAGTGACAATGCTAGCTCAACGGCTAGTGACGTCACTGGCGCGCCGGCTGTTGTGGAGGGGGGGGGGCATCCGCGGGGGGGCGGGGACGCACTCTCATTGACGGTACACAGTGTGAGAATAGCATTTATGCAGGTGAACACCAGAAAGGCTGCTGGCCCAGATGGAATAACAGGACGCATACTTAAGTCCTGTGCTAACCAGCTAGCCCCTGTGTTCACCACCATATTTAATCGATCCCTGGCGGAGTCAGTGGTCCCTGCCTGCTTCAAGATGTCTACCATTATCCCGGTACCAAATAAATCCTCCCCAACAGGTCTCAATGACTACAGACCGGTGGCACTCACCTCTGTGGCCATGAAATGTTTTGAGAGGCTGGTCAAGTATCACATTTGTGCCTCCCTCCCCAGTGATATGGACCCTATGCAATTTGCATACAGGCCAAACAGGTCCACTGATGATGCGGTCTCCCAAGTACTGCACAGCACACTCTCTCACCTGGACCGCTAGCAGGGGGCTATGTGAGACTGTTGTTCATTGACTACAGCTCAGCGTTCAACACCATAGTCCCCACCAGACTGGTGGACAAGCTGATCGAGCTGGGTCTGAGCTCCGCTCTGAGCGCCTGGATACTGGACTTTCTGAGTGAAAGGCCCCAGGCGGTCAGGGTGGGGGATCAGACCTCCAACACCATCACCCTGAGCATCGGGTCCCCTCAGGGCTGTGTTCTGAGCCCCCTGCTGTGCTCACTATACACACATGACTGTGTGGCCAAGTTCAGCTCCAACTCCATAGTGAAGTTTGCGGACGACACAGTGGTGGTGGGGCTGATATCGGACAACGACGAGAAGGCCTACCGGGAGGAGGTTGAGGTACTGGAATGCTGGTGCCAGGACAACAGCCTGCTCCTGAACATTGGTAAAACCAAGGAACTGATTGTGGATTATAGGAGAGGACAGCAGGAGACACACATACTGTACCACTGATGATAAACGGGGCTACCATGGACAGGGTGAGCAGCTTTAAGTACCTGGGGGTCCACATCTCAGAGGATCTGACATGGACAACACACTCAGTCGTAAAAAAGGCGAAGCAGCGCCTCTACCACCTGAGACAGTTAAGGAAGTTAAGAGTATCTGGGAAGATACTCCAGTCCTTCTACTCCGGAGCTGTAGAGAGCATCTTGACTGGAAACAGCACAGCACAGGACAAGAAGACCCTACAGAGAGTGGTGCGCTCAGCCGAGCGTACCACAGGTATTGCACTACCACCCCTGCAGGTTCTATACAACAAGAGGTGCAAATCCAGAGCCTGCAGAATAATGAAAGACCCTCACCACCCCAACAACAGCCTGTTCATGCTGCTGAGGTCAGGCAGATGCCTGCGAACACCAGCTACTAGGACAGAGAGACTCCGGCTCAGCTTCTTCCCCCAGGCCATCAGAGCCTTGAACACTGAACTCTCCACACACAAGCACACATGAGCACACACATGACACACACACTGTACACGCTCACACACTAGCAGCCACTTTAACATGAGCAAACACACTCATGCTGCACACGCTCACACTTATGGCCACTTTACAAAAGGAAAGGTCACTTTAAGAATAGTATAGTATAACTTGACATTGTATAATATAGCATGTACATAAAGACCCAGTGCCTCATCCGTAGCTAACAGTGTATTGCACTACCACAGGACCTAGCATGTCCTACCATGCTCTGTAAATAACTCATGTACTGTACATATACCGATATGCCCTACTCTGTTTACTTGTTTTATTGCACAATGTCGTTCTATTGGATTCTATTATATATTACTATTGTATTATGCACATCGTTGCGGGAAAAGACCACCCGCATTTCATTGTATACTCGTATGCCGTGACAAATAAAACTCTTGACTTGACTTGACTTGAAAGTGACCTCTGTTCAGAAACATTGACAGGGGAAGGTGCTACTTTGGTAGAGCTGTATGTCATAATGACACGTATAGCTCTACACTCGACAGCTCAAATTTCAATACATTTGATCAATTTAAGCCAAATTCTAGGGTGAACATTTTATCTGTATTGCCCCATTAGACATGTATTTATTATTGTTTATTATCGTCTTCGTGCTTTGTGTTTATATCTCATAATGAAATCCAAGATGGAGTCTTACCTGGTCTACTCCCCTTTTTCCCATGTTCCCCCTAACCACTCCTATAACATTGTTTTATAGTTATAGGCAGCTATCGGGGCTGTTGTGATAAGAAATAATTAGCGTTAAAATAAATCCTGTTTATTTTACAAAGTACATCGGATCTTTCTAATCTTTTCTTTTGGACTGCAATTCGGAGCGTGTCGGACCAGCGGGACCACCAACGTCATACCTGGAGCCTCAAGGAAACTTTGGTCGGTAGGATTTCCTTTACAACCCCCCATGTGGACAACGCACCTTTCAGTTGTAAATACAAGGTTTACAGTAGATAGAGGCCGCCTGATCACTGATAACATAAGACGATTACTGCACGTACTAGATGCCGACAAGGACGACACCATACCTAAGGCGATGCTGTCCCTGGATGCAATGAAAGCTTTTGACAGGCTGGAATGGTCGTATCTATGGGCAGTATTAGAGAAGATGGGGTTAGGTAAAGGTTTCATTGATATGATTAAAATAGTATACAAAGACCCATCGGCCATGATTACAACAGGTATAATCAGATTACAATCCGGTATCACGCTCAGCTAGACAGGGTTGCCCTCTTAGTCCCGGACTATTCGATCTATCATTAGAACCTTTAGCACAATATATAAGACAATCCCAATCCATAGAACCAATCGTAATCAAGGGCACACAACATAAAATTTGTTTATATGCGGACGACGTAATACTGTTCATGCAAAACCCCAACACCACACTGCCTCATCTGCTCAAGTTGATTGAGAACTTTGGAGATTTATCGGGATTCAAGATAAATTGGCCGAAGTCGGCTTTCCTTCCACTTAACGCCCCTGCAAAAAAAGATATAACCCTCCCAGGAGAGATACCTATGGTAAAACATTTTAGATGTTTGGGAGTGGAAATATTCCCCACCATAAGACAAACGGTGAAGCACAATTACACAAAAATCCAAAACAAAATCAAAGACGACCTTGATAGGTGGGCAAAACTTAAAAACTCAGTACAGGCACGGATATCAATAGTTAAGATGGACGTACTACCTAGAATCAACTTCTTCAGCTCAATGCTACCGTTACCCCCTCCAAAAAATTACACTCCTCCACATACACATTTATTTGGAATAACAAACCACCACGTATAAAAAGATCCACCGCACAGAGAAATAAAGCAGACGGTGGCATGGCATTTCCAGATTTTTTCCACTATTTTAAGGCGTACACATTAAGACCATTGACAACATGGTTTGATCCCCAAGCATTAGTATCCTGGAGAAAATTAGAAGAAAACATAGTAGCCCCACATAGACTGAAGGACATAGCATACACTAAACTATCAATTAAGCATTACGAACGGAAATGTGGCCCCATAATTACTCATGCGATCCGGATATGGCGTGAAACACAAAAAAAATATCCTAACCCACATAAATGGCACAATCATACTCCCTTATTCAATAACAATGCACTCTTGATTGGAAAACGACCTATAAGATTCCCTATATGGGAAAAGCAAGGCATACACTCATTAGGGGATGTTTTTAACAAACAGGGTTTTTGTAGTTATGAAGAAATACGGATTTTTTTTTATCTCACCAAGTCCATACATCTTTTTTACATACAGTTATTGTTATGTTAGAAGACTAAAGGTGTTCCATTAAATAAACCAATTGAACACCACAGATACCACAAATTCTTCTATGAAAGAGAGACATCAAGAGGTTTTGTTTAACATTTTTATCATCAATTACTAACGTCCTCATATGAAACCCTCCACCTAGACTCCGTCTGGAGGAGGGATATACCAGACCTGGAAAGCAATTTTGATTGGCAAGAAGCCTGGGCAAATGTTCGACTCACATCAAGGAACCCGGACCATCAACAAATCAATCTTAACTATATTCACAGGACATACATGACTCCTATAAGACTGAAAAAAATGGGTCTTATACAAGACTCCAAATGCTCCTTATGTACAAATGGGGACGAGGGGACATTTATGCACATGTACTGGGACTGCCCACCAGTTAAGATATTCTGGAAAGAGGTGACCCAGCAATTATCAAATCTCTTAACTTGGAATATACCTGTACACCCCTCTGTATTACTGCTGAATGATGTTTTTGAGTGTGCAGTACATCCACAGCTAAAGAGATTGGTTTTATCGGGTATCACAGTGGCTAAAAAGCTGATAGCATCACGATGGTTCCAACCGGGAAAAATGTGCCGAAAGGTCTAGATTATTACATATCTCGATGTGATCTATCAAGAAATATATACAGCAAGAATTTTGGGTCTCAATGAATCCAAAATGACATTGTGGTTAGAAGTGGTGGAGAAAATAAAAGCTAGCATATAATGGTAATGTGTGGTTAGGAGCGAGGGAAAATGGATGGATTATCCAATGGGGGGTCCGGGAGGGGGGGGGGGGGGTACGAGAGCTGGAGCATAATTTGTGTAGGTTTTTAGATAACAGGTATTAAGGGTATATCCTATATAAGACAATTAACTAAAATGTGATTTCATTGGATGTGCACTGTCAACTAATGCTTGTATATCTTATCGTGTGTTGTCATGTTTGTTTATGTGTTTGTTTAAAAAAATAATACAAAAATTAAATACAAAAAAAAGGTTTACAGTAGACTTTTGTCTGTTCGTCATATTGTTCATTGCATATTGCTACTGCTGACACAAATGGCATCCAACGTGATTTATTTTATCCATGACAAGGGCCTGAGACAAAGATTTTACTTCCCTTCTGCCTAACGGACCTACTGAACCATAGGTTCTAAAAGCATAGAGTGAGGGTAGTAGGGAGAGTAGCTTCTGTTTGATTGTATAGACAGGTTTCTTGTCTATAAACATACTGTGTTTGAACCCGCAATATCGGCTGAATCATGTGACTGAGTTGCCCCCTACCTCCACGAGCTTCTGTGCTAAAACAGTACAACAGGGCTCTATGGAGAAACCATGACACTCCCCTGACTAAATGTATAATGGAGCTCTATGGAGAAACCATGGCACTCCCCTGACTAAATGTATAATGGAGCTCTATGGAGAAACCCTGACACTCCTCTGACTAAATGTATAATGGAGCTCTATGGAGAAACCATGGCACTCCCCTGACTAAATGTATAATGGAGCTCTATGGAGAAACCATGACACTCCCCTGACTAAATGTATAATGGAGCTGTATGGAGAAACCATGGCACTCACCTGACAAAAAGTATAATGGAGCTCTATGGAGAAACCATAGCACACCTCTGACTAAACGCATAATGGAGCTCTATGGAGAAACCATGGCACTCCGCTGACTACAAGTATAATGGAGCTCTATGGAGAAACCATGGCACTCCCCTGACTAAATTTATAATGGAGCTCTATGGAGAAACCATGACACTCCCCTGACTAAATGTATAATGGAGCTCTATGGAGAAACCATGCCACTCCCCTGACAAAAAGTATAATGGAGCTCTATGGAGAAACCATAGCACTCCTCTGACTAAAAGTATAATGGAGCTCTATGGAGAAACCATGGCACTCCCCTGACTAAAGGTATAATGGAGCTCTATGGAGAAACCATGGCACTCCCCTGACTAAAAGTATAATGGAGCTCTATGGAGAAACCATGGCACTCCCCTGACTAAAGGTATAATGGAGCTTTACAGAGAAACCATGGCACTCCCCTGACTAAAGGTATAATGGAGCTCTATGGAGAAACCATGGCACTCCCCTGACTAAAAGTATAATGGAACTTTATGGAGAAACCATGGCACTCCCCTGACTAAAGGTATAATGGAGCTCTATGGAGAAACCATGGCACTCCCCTGACTAAAGGTAAAATGGAGCTCTATGGAGAAATCATGGCACTCCCCTGACTAAAGGTATAATGGAGCTTTATGGAGAAACCATGGCACTCCCCTGACTAAAAGTAGTTTCAAACGAAAGCGACTGGATGTCATTTAGCCAAATCAGCTGTGAGTGTGAGTCTTTCACCTTTTACATATCTAGCTTTGGCATGGATTGATTGTTTAGATCGCTAGCATGGCTAACAAATGCAAATATATTGTAGTCTGCCCCGTTGTTCGGACCAGGATTACGTTCCTTTTTGCCACCTTGATGCGCACGCACACAAACAACCATCTAGGTAGTGGTACTGAGAGATTTCAGACACAGCCTCTCTCACCAGGAGTAATAATAATAATAATAATGGATTGGATTTATATAGCGCTCTTCTCTGACTGACTGTTGCTCTGACTCAGAGCGCTTCACAGAGTCCATTATTCGTTCATACACAGTCATACCGGTGGTGGTAAGCTACAATTGCAGCCAGAGCTGCCCTGAGGCAGACTCACGGAAGCGTGGCGAATAATCAACGCCTACGGCCCCTCCGACCACCACCAACATTCATTCACATGCATACACATTCATACGAGGCAAGTAGGTTAAGTGTCTTGCCCAAGGACACAACGGCAATGGGATGGACATGGGCTTGAGCGGGATTCGAACCACCAACCCTTCGATCATTGGACGCCCCGCTCTACCCCTGAGTAACCAGCCCCTCAGCCCCTTTCCTCCTCATGTGTGTGTGCCTGGAGTAACCAGCCCCTCTCCTCCTCATGTGTGTGTGCCTGGAGTAACCAGCCCCTCTCCTCATGTGTGTTTGCCTGGATTAACCAACCCCTCAGCCCCTCTCCTCCTCATGTGTGTGTGCCTGGAGTAAACAGCCCCTCTCCTCATGTGTGTTTGCCTGGATTAACCAACCCCTCAGCCCCTCTCCTCCTCATGTGTGTGTTTGCCTGGGGTTGTCTGACGTCCACTTGCCCTCTTCTCCTCCTCAGTATTTTGTAAAGCAGGAGCATGTGCAGTAGTTAAGGAATTTATCTCTGGCCTGATTATATGTACAGAGTTGGCTGTGAGATAATGTCTCTGTAATAAAGCAATTTGCCTTTAAGGTGTGTGTGTGCGTGTATGTGCGTGTGCGTGTGTGTGTGTGTGTGTGTGTGTGTGTGTGTGTGTTTGTGAGTGTTTGTGAGTGTGTGTGTGTGTGTGTGTGTGTGTGTGTGTGTGTGTGTGTGTGTGTGTGTGTGTGTGTGTGTGTGTGTGTGTGTGTGTGTGTGTGTGTGTGTGTGTGTGTGTGTGTGTGTGTGTGTGTGTGTGTGTGTGTGTGTGTGTGTGTGCTTTCTAGTAGCGGGTCTGGACTGATCAGGCGGCTGCCAGCAGGAGGTTCAGACTGCTAATACTATCACACTGAGACCATTCTCCCAGCTCTGTGTGTGTGTTATATTTCTAATAACATCACACAGAGATGCTAGATCTGACTGGGTCTGTGTGTGTGAGTGTGAGTGTGTGTGTGTGTGTGTGTGTGTGTGTGTGTGTGTGTGTGTGTGTGTGTGTGTGTGTGTGTGTGTGTGTGTGTGTGTGTGTGTGTGTGTGTGTGTGTGTGTGCGCGCGTGTTCGTTATGAATCACATTTATCTATGGCCTAGCTAATATCACACTGTGACTATGTAGCATACCCAGCTGACTGACACAAATGGAAAATGGAGGGAAAGTGTGCTTGTGCAGGGCTGTGTGTGTGCGTGCGTGTGTCTGTGTGTGTTTGTTTGTAAGTCTTACATACAAATCACAAAGTTAATTACACAGTCAGAAACAGAGTGGAGGCTGTTGGGGGCTATTTGTCTGCGTGTGCGTGTGTGTGTGTGTGTCATAGTTTCATTAACAATGTCCCATTCAATATGCTGCTAGTTTGCCGATTTTGCTTGTTGATAAAAACAGTCACAGGAGGGTGTGAGACGGCTAATACAATCACACTGAGCAAGCTACACACACACACACACACACACACACACACACACACACACACACACACACACACACACACACACACACACACACACACACGCACACGCACGCACGCACGCACGCACACACACACACACACACACACACACACACACACACACACACACACACACACACACACACACACACACACACACACACACACTGTTACGACCCTGGTTCAAAGGGACGCAACATTAGTGCACACAGACATCTGGTCTGTGTTTAAACCAGAAGACTATTCGAATTACGATAACTAGCTCAAACTAAAGATCTAGCAACAGTCACTGTGCATGTGTGGGTCAGCAAGTGCCTTTGAGCTGCCAGGCAGGTATCCAATCAGCAGTACTCAGCTAATTAGCAGCCATCACCTGCATGCACAGTGACACAGGAGTAATCAAGATCATGGTACATAACATCTCCCCCACCAAAATGGTTGCCCAGGAGGCAACCACTACACATCAAACCACTAAACAAAAAATATTGTGACCCATTAATTGTCAGGGCCACTACCACAACAGCGATAACGGGCCGGCCCCTGTCGAACACGACCATCAACCTTGTCGAATGCTCCCCACTGTGGAACATTCGCCAATGCTGTACTCTTCTAAAGCACCCAACGCGGTACCGTCCAATGGCGCACTGTCTTTTCTTTTCGGCACTATTTTCTAATTTTTTGGCGGAGGGACACCATTTTTTGTGGCCATATTACGAACACCGGCCCCCACACACACAGCAAGTATCACTCCGCAGCTCTGACCAGAAGTCTATAAAAAAAAACGTCAACCGCAGCTCCCGTTTTCCAAACTTTCCCCCAGAGCGAGCGGTCGCACAATTAATTTTCTCCGGGGATTCCGCGCCTGCCTGTACATTTCGAAACGACCGTGTAAGTACTGTGTTTACTAATCTGTTGGACTTCTTATAGCATTCGTTAACTTTTATGACCGTCTATAGTGTTTGTGAGATGTTTTTACAGAGATTCTGGTCATATTTTCCATCAAAAATCTTGTTTTGAAATCTACCATGTGCGACTAGCAATTTCCCCCCAGGGAGAGTTACCTGTGAGTTGGCTAACATTCAGCGCTAGTTGCAGGCTAGCTGCAGGCTAACGGCAACACAGTTGTCGTATTTATTTCGCAAATGCAGTGTTTTCAAATAAGCCACATTGCTGTATTTAGTGTATTCATTAGTGGGTCATATTCCTATATGTAACATATCTCATTTTATCAACTTAGAATTGACGGCAGTGTCTAGATGCTGGAACTAGCTCCCATGCTAACAGCACCGGCTGAGATCCAGGAACAGCGCCGTCATTCCCCTACCCAGGACAAAACGTTCAAGAAGGGCGAGGTTCTAGAAGGAAGACAAGGCTCTATGAAGATAATGGGGTAAGTTTGAAGAAACATTTTAACACACACATGAACGTTTTATAATTATCATCACAATATGTAAATAAAAAAAATATATAATTTTTTTTATCAAATCTAGTTTCATTAATTAATTAATAACTTTTGAACAATAGATGCTATTTCTAATCTGTCAGCTGTTCTATATTACCAACAAGATTGTCTACATTCCATTCAATATACATAAATCTGATTTAAGCAAGGAAAGTTTAATAAATTTGTATCTTCCAAGTTTAATTTCAACAAGTTCAAGTGCAACTACATATGAACCATAATAATAAAAATTATGATGATAATCATACACTTATTTTATATCATTGGAAAGCCCTAGTTGTTAGCTTTAAAATGGCACCAAATATGAGGTACTTTGAAATACCCAGTAACTAATAATCTATCACAAACCAATGCAATATCATGTTCAGGGATTTCCTAAATACAAGAAAGCCCTGGAAGAGTTAAAACAAAAAACAACACTGTCCCGACCCTCGGGCAAGCTAGACCTCACAAAAGGTTCCTCCACTGCGGTATATGGCTGGAGTGGGGCAGACTCATCCTCCACTGAGGCGTAAGGCTTAGGACCCCATCGACAAACCAAGACGTTATCACATATGAGCTCCATTTCAACTGGCCCCTCCACGATACCGACCTGTCAAAAAGAGACTGCAAACCAAAATAAAGCTCACTGCGCTCAACAGGACAGAACACAGAAAAACAAAAATCATAGGTCTCTGATACCACCACAGCGCCCATATCCATCCCTCCTGGCACTGGCAGTTCAGGATACTGCAAACCGTGAACAACCAGAGTAGGATGCACCGCCTCAGGTACAGCCCCACCGTCCCTGGAACATGGCAATACATCAGTCACAAAAGCGTCTGGAATACCATCCAAAATGGCGTCACACAAAATAACATTGTCCTGATCAAAATGGTTGCCACTCATCAGACCACGTCATGAAGGCGGCTCCTGCTGTACAGGACACAGGTAACTAGGTTGACTAGCACACCTAGTGCGTGGCAGAGAGTCAGTGTGGACACGTGAATCAATGTCAGAATCATCAACAGACATACTGGGACCATCCCTGCCCACAAGTGAAACATCATGAACAATAGAGCTACTGTGGGAAGGCTGGCAGCCTAAGCCAGGCCTTGTAGCCTATTCAACTAGAACGGTGTCACATGAATCAACAGCATCTCTCATAGCATCCTTCCCACACTCATCCTCCAATCCGTTCGTGGCCTCAGCCACCGTACAGGCTGGGAAGACCTTGAGACACTGCGCTGCCAGATCATCTCCTGCCACATGCATATCCGGCACGCATGTCACCTTTGGTTCCACCACCGGGCCTGACACAAAGGCACAATCAAGAAAATCATTATGCAGAGGTACATCCACAGTGTGCTTTCCAAAATTCTCAACAGGTTCACTTTTCAATTCAACAAAGAATGTGTCACTAAGTGTAATGTCACAAGTTGAAGTATCAACAACATCACTTTTGTCCTTTGATATTGCCCGTGTCACAGCACACACAGGGAACACTCCTGGATGTTTCTATGCCAGCTCATCAGGGACCTCAGAAACCACAGGGATGGGAATTACAACTGGAGTAGCCAGCACTTTGTCACCAGCCAAATCATTCCCTAGAATGAAGGACACCCCTCTTATGGGGATGTGCGAACATACCCCCACAACAACATTGTCTGACACTAAGGGAGAGTTGAGTGTGACCTCATGCAAAGGTGCATCCACAAATCCACCTCCAAAGCCACGAACAACGACACCGGAATGCAATGAAGACTTTTCTGAAAACGGCAAAATCCCCTCCAGAATGAGGGACTGAAAAGCTCCGGTATCTCTCCAAATTGTTATAGCCTGCATGGATCTAGTGCATCAGTCAGGAAAACAAATCCATCCATCATAAATCTTGAGGAGCCCTCGAGCTCTTTGTCCACACATTTGATACTTCCCTCATCACCCTCTAACGTTGGCATAGGTGTTCTGCATACGGTTTCTACCAGAGCCACAGTTTTGACATTTTTCTGTTCAAGCACCGGGCACCCCGCAACGATATGACCATGCTCCTTACAGTAGAAACATATAATCCCCTCTGGGAATGCACTAGCAGAACCACCCTGCCTAGGAGGTGAAGTAAACTGACAAGCAGATACAGGTTTTGGGAAACGGCCCCCCTGAAAAGGACACCTACCCCTGGACTCAACACGGTATTCCTCCACAAAGACGGACTTGTGTGTCAACACAAACTCATCAGCCAAGACAGCAGCATCACCTATCTTCAATACCTTACGCTCGTTTAGATGAGTGGAAACGGTATCAGGAACACATCTTTTAAATTCCTCTAGGAGAATCAACTGTCTAAGCTGCTCTCTTGACTCTGCTTTCTGAGAGGTGCACCACCTATCAAACAGGTTCTCCTTCTTTTTTCCAAATTCAACATACAACTGTCCCTCCGACCTGCGATAGCCTCTAAAACGCTGACGATAGGCCTCAGGGACTAGTGTTGTCAAAAATATCGAAGTATCGATAAATATCGATACTGAATATTTAAAACAGTTACGATACTCATTTCCCGAAATACCGATACTTTCTGTAGTATCGGTACCCGCTGGCAGTGTTCTACCGGAAGTTTGTTGACACGCTGTTCAGAGCACGCTTGCCCCTCCAGCTGTTCAGAGCACGCTTCCCCCTCCAGCCCTCCCCCTCACAGAGCGAGCCGTCGGCGTCTTCACTCTTCAGTAAACATTTTAGCTGAGTGAACTAAGATGGCAGATGCAGCGCCTCCACAACTTAAAGATAAAGAAAACAGCAGAAGTGCTGTTTGGAAGTACTTCGGTTTTGAAGTAAACACAGAAGGGAAAGTTAAAGATGTCACAATGCCCATTTGCAAGCGGTGTTACAGGGCAGTGCCAACGAAAGGTGCCAACACCTCAAATATGGCAAAACACCTGAAGGACCGGCACGCGGATCTCCACAAAGAAATGAAAGAGGTTTGTGACTGAAGCATTAAACCACTAACTCTAGTTTAATACAAGATACGTTGTCTACTGATGGCGCATCATATCAACAGCTGATTCGTTGTACGTTACAGCTATTAGCTAACGTTAGATAGCAACTGCTAGTCGTTCCTCTGTTAGCTTATGCTAGCTAGCCGGCTACCGCATGGAAACGGAGTAAAATTACGTTTAAACGTTATGTCGAGGTCATACAATACTACACTCGACACGAGGTTGGTTAACGTTACCAGCCCCGGAGAAATATCTCTCTCTCTCTCTCTCTCTCTCTCTCTCTCTCTCTCTCTCTCTCTCTCTCTCTCTCTCTCTCTCTCTCTCTCTCTCTCTCTCTCTCTCTCTCTCTCTCTCTCTCTCTCTCTCTCTCTCTCTCTGAGGTTAACGTTACCAGCCCCGGAGAAATCTCTCTCTAATGAAAATTGTTGTAGTCATATATTTTAGTCTTATTAACTAAAATATTTTAACCAAATAAAAAGCAGCAGCACTATTGCATAACTAAGTCATGTTTGCTATGTATTTCTTTCTTTAGAGAGAAACAACGGGTTTTAAAAGTCTTATATTTCTCTTTTCTTATAGTACCAGAGAGAAGCTGAGGAGAATCGACCAGCAACAGCACAGCAGCCTACCCTACCAGCATTACTTGAACAACAAAGGAAGTATCATGCAAACTCAAAGGAAGCCAAGAAACTTAACAGGGCTGTAGCAGAGTACATATGCATGGATCAGGTCCCTGTCTATACTGTTGAGAAACATGGGTTCAGACAACTGCTTGGACAGTTAAATAACAAGTATTCCCTTCCTTCACGGAACCACTTCATGTCAACTGAAATCCCTGCCCTATATAATGAAACAAAAGACAAAATCATGGAGAGCCTTAGGGGGAAACCCTTATTTTCATGCACCACTGACTTGTGGACCAGCAGGGCCACGTCCACATTCATGGCAGTAACTCTGCAGTTTATTACAGAATCCTGGGACATGCAGAGCTGGTGTTTGGGCTGTGTTGGGCTGCACTCAGAGCACACGGGGGACAGTTTGAGAGAGGCGTTGGAGGAGATGGTACATGAAACATGGAAGCTGGACATGTCAAATATGGCTGGCATCACCACTGATAATGCCTCAAATAACAAGAAAGCATTTAAGCAGGACTTCACATGGGTCCCCTGCTTTGGGCACAACCTTCACCTAGCTATTAGCAAGGGTCTGGATATAGGCTGTGTGTCTGCAGCACTGTCGAGGCTGAGAAAGACAGTGTCTGCCTTCAGCAGGTCACCAAAGATGTCCCGACAGCTGAAGCAGAAGCAAAAAGAGTTGCAACTGCCTGAACACAAACTGATCCATGATGAGCCGACACGCTGGGACTCAGCGTATCAAATGGTGGCGAGATTTCTGGAACAGCAGCAAGCGGTCTGTTCAGTTCTAGCCGACGATCGGAAGAAATGGCACCTCATGCCTAAAGATTCAGACATTACAATTCTTGAGACTGTAAAAGATATATTGAGCCCTGTCAGCTCTTTCACTGATGCCCTTAGTGGTGAAAAGCACACCACACTCTCCTCTGTCCTGCCCCTAATTTGGAAGTTATCTTCAACTTTGACCATTGAGGAAAATGACAGCCTCCTCAAATGTGAACTTAAAGAAAATATTGGTACAGATCTCAACGAACGATATAACGACGTCGACGGGGCTCTGCAGCTGGTGTTGAACACAGCCACGTTTCTCGACCCAAGGTTCAAGGACAGTTTTGTTATGTTAAGAGACGAGGTCAAACGAAATCTGATGGACACTCGCACTGAAACAGGAAGACAAACACCCGCTCCTCCTCCTCCATGTGCCACTGCCATGCAACCACTACCACTACCAGGCGTACCAGCGAAGAAAAGTAGAACGGATCTGAAGGGACTGTTAACCAGCATACAGGGGGAAAAGAAGGGTCAACATGGTGGTGGCGAGGATGCAGAGGACGGAGAGGCTGAACTAAAAAACGAGTTCACAATATATGAAAAGATGCCTGAACTCAGCGCAGGAGACGACCCACTCGCATGGTGGAGGACACATGAGAGAACTTTACCTCACCTTGCCCAGCTGGCGAAAAAGTATTTGTGCATCTCTGCTTCAAGCTCAGCTTCAGAACGTGTATTTAGTACGTCAGGGCTCATTTGCAGTCCAAGAAGGGCACGGCTTACAGAGGAGCACATTGACATGCTGGTGTTTCTAGCAAAAAATCTGAAAGTTGTAAAGAAACTTTAGGCTAGTACATTATTACACTACTTGCACCACCTTATGTGTGATTAGTCTGAGGCCGTTGAATAAGTGCACTACCTATTTAAAAAGAATTTAACTTGAAAATGCACTTTTTTTTTGTACTTGCACTTTAGTGCCTTTTGAATGTGTGCTTAATGCAAAAAAGTTTGAATTATTGTTTTAGTCATTCTGCTGTCTAAATGCCCTACCTCAAGAAGAATATTGTTTCATTTGCTAGTTGCTGGCTGCTACTTGAAAATGCATAAGATTGCAGTTTTTTTTTTTACTTGAGGCCTTTATATAAGGTATGATAAGGTATAAGTACTAAGTAGGTATTGTGCATCGTTCGGTTCGAGTCCTACAGTTATCAGTACCCCCATTGTTCCTGACGTTATCTGGACGCTTATCCAGGCTGGTCAGACCCCTAGTGGTGATTGCATCCGAGGAGCTCCGGGTCAAGAGCGACTGGACCTGTATATTGGATTACTCTACCCGACGACGGCGAGCCTTCCACGGCTCTTATGCTTTATGTGTAATGTGTATCACTAGGTAATGTAGAAGGTATGAGAAGGTGGTATGAGAAGGTATTAGAAGGTGGTATGAGAAGGTATTAGTAGGTGGTATGAAGGTATTAGAAGTTGGTATGAGAAGGTATTAGTAGGTGTAGGTGGTATGAGAAGGTATGAGAAGGTGGTATGAGAAGGTATTAGAAGGTGGTATGAGAAGGTATTAGTAGGTGGTATGAGAAGGTATGAGAAGGTGGTATGAGAAGGTATTAGTAGGTGTAATGAGAAGGTATTAGAAGGTATTAGAAGGTGGTATGAGAAGGTATTAGAAGGTGGTATGAGAAGGTATTAGTAGGTGTAATGAGAAGGTATTAGAAGGTGGTATGAGAAGGTATTAGTAGGTGGTATGAGAAGGTGGTATGAGAAGGTATTAGAAGGTTGTATGAGAAGGTATGAGAAGGTGGTATTAGTAGGTGTAATGGTATGAGAAGGTAATGCACTACCTAAGAAGAACTTGACTTGAAAATGCATAAGATTGCACTTTTTTCTTACCCTGCCTTTTGAATGTGTCCTTATTGTTTTCACTAATGCAAAAAAAAGTTTTAATTATTGTTTACTACTACTAGTACTAGTAATTTTGCTGTTGTGAAGTTATATATGTTACACATATAGCCCTCGCCCTGTTATCTTTATCAAAACTGTTACCAACTGTAATACAAACAGTTCAGCTTGTCAGGTACATGCAACACAGATTACAGTGAGTGTTTACATCTGTCTGCTTGAGAAAATACTATGTTCTAACTTCTGCATCTGCAATAAAAATGATTGAAGTGAGATGAACAGTTCTTTTTAAATGTGTGATCTAAAGATAAACAAAGGGTTTTAAAAGTGTTATATTTATCTTATCTTATAGTACCAGAGAGAAGCTGAGGAGAATCAACCAGCAACAAAAGCTAAATTTGTTTAAAAAAAAATAAATAAAAAATATATATATATATAATTTTTTTTTTTTTTTTTTTGATATCGAAATGGTATCGAAGTATCGATACTTTTCAAGGTATCGTATCGAAGTCGAAATTCCAGTATCGTGACAACACTACAACTCATAAGCCCTCAATATGGAAGCCTTAACAAGCTCATAGTCAGCATTCTGTTCAAGGGACATAGCAGTATACGCCTCCTGTGCCCTACAAACTAGAACACACTGCAGCAGCAGCGTCCAGGCCTTATTAGGCCACTTCAATGTGGTTGCCACCCGTTCAAAAAGGGGAAAATACCTATCCACATCCTTCTCAAAAAAAGGAGGCACCATCCTAATATTTTTGCCGACATCAAAACCGGAACGCGACTCTGAATGCAGAGCACCCAACTGCAAAGCAGCATGCTTATAATCAAGCTCCTTCTGCGCACGCTCGTGCTCCAGCAACATTTGTCTCTCCTTAAGCTTACGCTCACGCTGATGCTCACGCTCCTCTCTCCTCTCTCTCTCCTTAAGCTCACGCTCCTTAAGCTCACGCTCATGCTCATGCTCACGCTCCTCTCTCCTCTCCTCTTGCATCAGTTTTCTCTCCTCCTGCTGTCTCTCCTCTCTCCTCTCCTCTTGCTGTAGCTGTCTTTCCTTAAACTCTAACTCCCTAAGCCTCCACTCACCCTCCGCCCTGCTCCCTAACGAGTAAAGCCCTCAAAGCACTCAAGGCAGTTGGTTTCAAACGCTTCTCACTGGCAGTAAGCTCCACCTTGTAGTGCACAGCAAGTTCCAGAAGCTGTTCTTTGGAAAACCTCTCCAACATCTCATGAGAAGGGTGATCAACAAAATCCTTTATGGAAGCCATCCTTACTGCACCAGTGCCACAACCTGCTCACTTTAGAGTTACCAAAAGCTGCCAAAAACACCCTAGCATACACACAATTTACCTGAAGAACCACTAAAGAACCACTGAAGAACCACTGAAGAACCACTGAAAAACCACTAAAGAACCACCAAAGAACCACTGAAGAATCACGAAGAACCACTGAAGATGTTATGGTTTGTAACCGACCCCAATCGCACAACACAAGACAGGTATGAGTGTAAGCCAAAACAAGGCAAATATTTATTATAGAACAAAAAGCGGCACAGTCCCTTTAAGGGAGAACACAAAAACACTAGAGTCAAGGAAATATGGAAAATGCGGCACTGTGCCTTTAAGAGGCGAACAGGCTAAGGGACTAAGGCTAAGGGCCAGGGCTAAGGGCCAGGGCTAAGTGTCAGGGCCAGGACCAGGGGCACTGGAGAGCGGGACAGGGACAGAGGCCCGGAGAGGCGGGCTGGAGACAGGGACAGAGAACAGGGTTAAGGCCTTGGACAGGGCGAGGGCCAGAGCTGCTTACAGGGATGAGGACAGGGTTCCGACGGCGGAGGCCTGGCACAGGGACAGGGGCCCGACGGCGGAGGCCTGGCACGGGAACAGGGGCCCGACGGCGGAGGCCTGGCACAGGGACAGGGGCCCGACGGCGGAGGCCTGGCACGGGGACAGGGGCCCGACAGCGGGGGCCGGGCACGGAGATCCTCCTCCACGGATGCTGCAGACGGGCAGCGCAGAACAAAGGGGGTCCCAGGGGAACGGGATGGGAACAAGCCATCCTCCCGTGGAATACTAGGGAGCGACGACGAGCCTGGGTCCAAGGGGAACGGGATGGGCACACGCCGTCCTCCCGTGGAATACTAGGGAGCGATGACAAGCCTCACCCCAGGAACGAGGATCACGAAGAGACGCCTTCCTCCCGTGGAATCGGGAGCGATGGCGAGCCGGCTTGTCGTCTGGAGTGGGAACACTGGAAAACCTCCCGTAGAGAATTAGAGAGCGAAGACAGTGTCCCACTCCAGGCAAACGGCGACAGGTGGTGATGGCTGGCACGTCGTCTCACGCCGGAGACGCGGCAGGTGATGGTAACGTACAGGATGGTAACGTACAGAACTCCATGAACACATAGTGAACACAGATACAGAACGACCCGACCCGGACTGGAAGGGAGCCTGCCACCTAAGTACTCTCCCGAGCAGATTGCAAACTCCCAACAGGTGCGTGAGGGTAGAGGAACAGAATGGTGAAGAGTAGGAGGCAGGCAAAAGTTCTCACAAGGGTGGGGGCTGGTGAAGAGTAGGAGGCAGGGAAAATTCTCGCAAGGGTGGGGGCTGGTGAGGTGAGGAGACAGGGAATAAAGGTCCAGGGAACAGGCAAATCCTCACAGTACCTCCCCCTCCACGGGAGCCACCGGGCGACCAAAAAACCAGACAGCGGGGCAGGGGACAAGACAAAGCAACAAACAAAAAAAAAAACTGGGCAATGCTAGCAGGGGAAGCTACACCTAAAGTGGGGCTAGCAGAGGGACTGGGTAGCTGCCAGAGCATTGCTAGCTACAGGGCCTATGCTAGCTGTACTGCTACATTAGCATAGAGGCTGCGCTAGCTGCCGGAGCTAGGCTAGCAGACAGGGCTGGACTAGCAAAGGAGAACAAGCTAGCTGAAAGGACAGTCCTAGCTGTGGGGAACAGGGTAGCTAACAGGGGAGATAACAGGGGAGTTAACAGGGGAACCAAAGAGGCTAACTCATATACACTGTCTGTGCTGGCTGGGGTCGTCGACGGGTCGTGTTACGAAGGATCAGATTAAACCGAATATATATATTTATTTATGGATATATATTGAATAGTATTTGTATGTCGTTTGATATCCCTTGTATATTCCTTGTACATATACACGGAATATCCCTTTAGCCTACTATAGCCCATAATAGTTCATTCTCTTATTGGACAAAGGACCAGGCGCCAGGGGACCAGCCCCTGGCGTCAAGTTCAAAGGTACCGACGAGACATGTCCGTACTAGCCCCGGCTCCGCTCAGGGATACGGCTACCGAAATGAGAGTGGCACTATTTGTTCACTGTGCATATAAATATGGCGCAAGTAAATGTAGAAGTCCCTTAGTCTCTTACCCTTCTTCCCAACTTAGTAACAGAACGTGAAGCCTTACCCACGATACGACGTGCGGTGAAGTATGGCCTGTTTGGCCTTAGAATAGCATTGAGACCTCGTGCGAATTAATAACTGAATTGTCAGAGTTTGGCACTGTACCGTCGAGTGCAACGTATTTCTATTAAGTAATAATAGTCTATCGTGTATGGTGCATCGTGCGGTTAGAGTTCTAAAGTGACCAGCATCTCCAACGCTTCCTCGTGTTATCTAGAGTCTTATCCAGGTTGGGCCGACCACATGGCGCTTTCTTCCGAGGAGATCTAGGCGAGGACCGAGGGACATGTACACTGGATTACCTACCCGACGACTGCTGAGCCCTAGCGGCTGGAATATATATTTGCTTTGGTACTGTGATTTGTGGAGCGGATAATCGCCGACGCCTGTGAGTGTTGGATTTACCCCCGAGAGGAGTCAAGTTGAGTCGGCGCTCAGAGAGATTGAGGTCGCCTAGCTTCTTCTTCATTGTGGAGCTACAGCCTACAAGAGAACCAAGGTGTATTCATCTGCGGATCAAGAGTCTATTGCACTGTCTTCTGTACTTGAAGTCTCCCTAGATATCGTTGACCAGACGGTCTACTACCGACGGCTCTCCTACCCCCCCTACCGGCTTACAACCGGGAGGACCCCTTCCAGAATATCCCGCTATATCATTAAGTGTACCATAGATGTAATTCCCTAAGAGCCAGGTTGTATACTTGCTTCCTGCGTAACCAGAGATTGGACATTCAGTGTTGATTTACCTACGAGTACTCATTTGCCTTACAAGTGCATTCAAATGATAAATGTAAGATAAATATTCTATGTACCCTTTGCTATATTAAATATTTGATTATTACCTTTGACTGGAACCGATTTCATTGTGGAAAGTGTTCATCATATTTAGATATCGTGTACTGTATGGCCAGTAGTTAAAGTACATAAAGCGGTAGTGGTTTAATGATACCATACTTATCAATACAGTCAGGGAATTGTACCCCTCAGTTACAATTGGTCCTTCGAGCCGGATGGTAATTAGTGTAATATTAATATAGTGGTATTAATATTGAAATGGCCTATGATGAACACTCCACGAAACGGTCCTCCTAAAGTAGAACGCCCGCAGCGTAGACGGCAGCCACCTCAGTACTTAGAGGATTACGCTGCCAGTATACTACCTAGCCTTCTACAAACGGTAAACGCGGTAAAAGTAGAAAGTAAAATTATGTCCGACCCTATCAACCAGGATACCCCGACCACAGAGGCCCTAGTGGGTTCTAATGTAACTGACCAAGCTCACGGTGGGGACCAGGAGGGAACTGACACGACTTTACCCCCCGCCAAGACCGAAGAAGTAGTCTCCGGAGAGCTCCGGGAGGAAGACAACCCTCCAGAGATGGAACTCTGCACGGAACAAGATGAGGAGAGCGCCGAGGAGATAGAGCTCCAGGACTCCCCGCAGGAGAACGCATCCCCAACGAGTACTGCCAGGAGCAGATCACCTCAACCAGCGTCTTCCCCCAGCGAGGCGGACAAGATGCTGGCACAGGCGTTCCTCGCCAGCCTAGCAGCCTCCACAGAGCGCGATCGGCTCCAAGCACAGACGCTTAGTGAGCGCGAACATTCTACCATGGAAAGAGAACGCATTCAAGCGCAGCAACGGAGCGACGAAGAGCGTATACGTCTGGAGATGAGACGCCTTCAGACGGAAGAGAATATGGCAAGAGACCGGGCCGACACCCAGCGTGCCGCTGCCGGTGCCCAAAGAGAAGCAGAGCGCGACATCGCTCTCACCAAGCGCGAAGCCGAGCGCGACCGATTACAAGCGCAGCTAATGGAGCAGCTGATCGCCAGGGCAACACCCCCTCCCTCCACAAGGGGTTCCAGGGCCTCGTCAAGACTCGGGTCAAGGGCACCCTCCCCTAACCGATTAAGCGACCCTGAGCCCGACCACCAGAGAGAGCCTATACCCCCCTCCGAACTCCTTCCCCGACTGGTCCCAGTGAGACCCAGCTACAAGGAAGGAACGGCGTACACCGCGGAGAGGCTAAATAGACGACTACAGGATCTAGATGACCTGACAGAGGAAGAAGAGGGAGAGGAGGAGAGTCAAGCCCGACAGCAGCACAGTACTCCACAGGACCAGGAGGTCCAGTACAGCCCAGGCTATACCCCCGCGGCTCTGCGCTACAGACCCCCGACTCTATTCACGGGTGAGCATGACGCACGACCAGTCCCGAGGAATAGCACCTGGACCAGCGGGCCATGGTACCCTGCCGGTACCAGCCCACCGAAGGGCGTAAGAGGAGACTCGCCTAGGAGGCCTCTCTTCCAACGCTCACCGATGTGCCAGCCATCCACGGCGTCATACATTGGCACACCGACGTTTCCAGACTTCACCCATGAGAACCGAGCACAGTACACGGAGCTACGGATGTGCTTAGAGACAATGATGGTCGATGTAGCTGATGAACGCCACAAGTATGCTATCCTATTGAAGCACCTGAAAGTGCCCAGAGCGCACAACATAGCGCTAGCTTATGCCACCTCTACGACCCCATACACCACGGCTCTAGCAGCACTAGACCAAAGATATGGACGTATATGGGATTACGTAATACAAGAGATAAGGCATATTGACCGCCTACCCCCAGCAACAGACAATCGCTCACTAGACGACCTGTCTATCAAAGTACAATCCCTGGTAGGGATGCTGGGGGCGCAACGAGAAAAGGGTATGCACGAACTATACGCAAACTCGAATGTCGAGAGGATTTTAGAGAAGCTGCCGCCCGCCCGACAGGAGCGCTTCAGGCGGCAAAGAGACCACCGTGATCCTAACGGTCCCGAGCCATCCCTCCTAGACCTAGCCGACTTCCTGGCAAGAGAAGTCAGCAGCCTACGGTTGGATACGTTCGTGCGGAGCACACCAAGCTCCAGAGAGGGACCTAGGAGAGCAAACGATGGCCGAAGATTGGTGACTGTCATGCACCAATCAGAATCAGTACCGAGCAGCAAGAACCACAGTACCCCCTCGATGAAAGAGAAGTGGAAGATGGTGTGCCCGTACTGCGAAAAGGAACACTGGTTGTCACAATGTGACCTGTTCAAGAAGATGACCGCTGAAGAAGTGAGTCACTGGATAAAGTCCAACAGGCGCTGTTACCGATGTGCGCGCAGTCACATGGCAGCCGAGTGCCGCCTAAAGAAGAGGTGTAGTCGGTGTGACGGAGCCCACCTAGATGTCCTACACGACAGTAACAGAAGAAAGCCTGCACCATCCAGCAGCACAAAGGCAAGTGTTATGTACATTGACCCCGCTAGCAGCGGGGGCGCCCAGGTGCTCTTAAAGGTGGTCCGCGTAACACTGAGTTACCAAGATAAGGTCATGGACACTTACGCCGTCCTTGATGACGGGTCAGAGAAGACCCTTCTCCTCGCGTCCGCTGCGGCCCAGCTGGGGCTGCGGGGGAGCAAAAACCAGATGACGATTTGGACAATAAGAAGAGATCTAAAGACGATAAAGGGCGAGAATGTCTCCTTCACTATCGCAGCAAGCTGGCAGCCAGAGAGACGGTATAGGATTACTAATGCTTTCACCAGCCAAGAAATAGGACTATCGCAGTACACCTACCCCATCGCCAAGCTGATGGATAAATATGTGCACCTGCGTCAACTACCTATCCCGCTCATAGACGGTGCCACCCCGACCCTGCTGATAGGCTCCGACCATGCAGACCTCATAGTCCCGATAGACCGGGTCCATACAGGACCCAGAGGTTGTCCTGCAGCAGTCGAGACCCGCCTAGGATGGACATTACAAGGCCCCCTCGCCAAGTCTCTTAACCGAACAGCAGCCACTAGCTGCCTCCACTCCAGAGTGACAGAAGAAGACACCACTCTCCTGCAGCATGTCGAGAGGCTATGGACACTAGAGACAATGCCCTTTAAGAACGAAAAGAAAGACATTCGTTCTAAGGAAGATATTTACGCTATAGCCCTCCTCGAGCAAGGGACAAAGAGAGTCACAGTCAACGGAGTGATGAGATACGCAACTCCACTCCTGAGGCGAGAGGGAATGCCCACCTTTCACGCCACAAAAGAAGCGACGGAGCGGTATCTATTGAACACAGAGCGGCGCCTAGCCAAAGAGCCCGCTCAAGAGGCTGTGTACCGCGCTGAGATTAACAAGCTAATCACAGCGGGACACATAAATAAAATTGACATTAAAGAGGCCGATCAGACGACCGAATCATGGTACGTGCCGCACCACAAGGTCCACCACAACGGCAAGGATCGTATTGTGTTTAACTGCAGCTACCAGATCGGATCACAAAATCTGAATAAAGAGCTCTTGCCCGGCCCAACACTCTGCCCCTCTCTACTAGGCGTGCTACTACGCTTCCGCCAGGACAAGGTGGCTATCAGCGGCGACATCAAAGGGATGTTCCTGCAGGTGAGACTAGTGGAGGAGGACAAGCCCCTGCTGCGGTTCCTATGGAGAGAGAGGATCGGAGATGAGCACCCAGCCATCTATCAATGGGAAGTCCTCCCTTTCGGAACCACATGCAGCCCATGCTGTGCTACGTTTGCACTACAAAAACACGTCGCAGAGGACCCAGCAGCAGATGAAGAGGTCCGACAAAGTGTGACAAATAGTTTCTACGTGGACAACTGTTTACAAAGCGTCTCGACGCCAGAAGAAGCCGAGGCTCTTCTACTCAAGCTCCGCGCCTCCCTGATCAAAGGCGGCTTTGATCTCAGGCAGTGGGCCAGCAGCGACCCGCAAGTATTGCGCAGCCTCTCCCCCGAGGACAAGGCAGCGAGCAGCGACACCTGGATGGCGACCATCCCAGGAGAAGCCCAAGAAATGACACTAGGACTAGTCTGGCGCTTCAAAACAGACTCGCTCCATTATAGACACAAACCCCTGACCAAGGAGCAGGGAAGGTCGACGGCAATACCGACCACCAGACGGAGTGTATACAGAACACTCGCCAGACAATATGACCCGTTGGGATGTATTCTACCTTACACCACCAGGGCAAAGATGATTGTAAGAGCGCTATGGGACAAGGACCAGGGCTGGGACGATCCCATACCCGAACACCTTGCATCCACATGGAGAGAGTGGGAGACGGAACTCCGCTCACTCCCAGGTGTTAATATACGCCGCAGCTACTTCCCACCCACAGTGAGGCCAGAGACATGCAAGATGGACCTGCACGTATTCAGCGACGCCTCCAAAGTAGCCTACGGTTCGGTGGCCTACTTGCGTGCCCGAGAGGAGGGAGGAGAAATACATACTGCTTTCATCCTGGCTCGCTCAAGAATAGCCCCACGAAAGCAACAATCTATCCCACGTCTAGAGCTCTGCGCAGCCCTAGCAGGAGCGCAGCTCGCCACATTAATCCAACGTGAACTCACCATCCCGGTGCAAAGAACAATCTTGTGGTCAGACTCCACGACAGTACTCACATGGATCCGGTCTGATTCGTGCAGATACAAGGTCTTCGTGGGAGTCAGAGTCACCGAGATTCAAGAGTTAACAGAAGTAGCGAGCTGGAGGTATGTGGACACCAAACACAACCCAGCTGACGTCATCACCCGGGGAATGTCCCTGGATGACCTCACCCGTCACAACCTCTACAGTGACGGACCAGAGTTTCTCAAGCTCCCCGAAGAAGAGTGGCCTACACCCACCCCACGGGAGGCGAGTAAAGAGGAGGCCGAAAACAAGAAACCTATGTTCTGTGGATTGAACACACTCGTCTCCACAGACCCCGACATAGACGATTGCCTCACCCTACAGAGTGCGCAGCTAAAGACATTTCTGTGGCACCACCCAGAGGTTCAGCCCACGACTGACATTTTCAGCAGCTGACTACGAAGAAGCAGAACTTCTTCTCCTACAACGAGCCCAGAGAGACTCGTTCCCCGATGAGCTAGACTGTCTACAGGGAGCAAAGCCCGTCCCATCAGACAGCAGACTGCTCCACCTAGCCCCCGAGAACGACGCCCATAGTCTCATCAGAGTGGGTGGTCGTCTGCGGAGAGCCCCAGACTTACCGGATGACGTCAAGTACCCGATAGTCTTGAACAGCCGACACAAGGTCACAGAGCTGATCATAAAGAAATACGACGAGGATGTGCACCACGCAGGGGCAGAGAGAGTCTTCGCGGAGATCAGACGTCGTTATTGGATACTGCAAGGGAGAGAAGCAGTGCGGCGCTTCCAGCGAACCTGTCTAGACTGTCGTAAGTGGCGAGCCCAGCCCAGTATACCCCGGATGGCTGACCTACCTCCCTGTCGCCTCCGACTCGGCGACAAGCCCTTTCACTCCACCGGTATGGACTGTTTCGGCCCGCTGTATATAAAGAAAGGAAGAGGAACCGAGAAGCGGTGGGGTATTGTATTCAAATGCATGACCACCAGAGCGATACATATCGAACTCCTTCCAACCATGAGCACAGACTCATTCCTTATGGCCTTCCGAAGATTCACATCACGGAAAGGAAAACCGTCTACATTATTGTCTGATCACGGGACAAACTTCAAAGGTGGAGAAAGAGAGCTGAGAGAGAGCTTCCAAGCTATGGGCCCAGAACTTAAGACCCACCTCGCTCCATCCCAGATTGACTTCCAGTTTAATCCCCCGAACGCACCTCACTTCGGTGGAACTTGGGAACGAGAAGTACGTTCTATAAAGACAGCCCTGTACGCCGTGCTTGGGGCCCAGACCGTGGCGGAAGAAGTCTTAATGACAGTCCTCACGGAGATCGAGGGAGTATTGAACTCAAAGCCCCTCGGTTACGTCTCAAGTGATGTAGCAGATGTCGACCCAGTCACCCCCAACACACTCTTGATGGGGCGGCTGGACCCCGCGCTACCCCAGACAATGTACAGGCCTGAAGAAGCGAACGGCCGAAGAATGTGGAGGTACAGTCAAGTATTGGCTGACAAGTTTTGGAACAGCTTCCTACTCCACTACCTACCGTCTCTACAGACCCGCCAGAAATGGGTGAAAGAGAGAGACAATTTGACAGAAGGAACAGTCGTCATGATTATCGACCAGTCACTACCCCGAGCTATGTGGCCGGCTGGCCGCGTAAGCAAAGTGATCACCGGTGCCGATGGAAAGGTCCGAGCAGCTGAAGTGCTCGTCCAAGGGCGGACCTACACCCGACCCGTGGCGAGGCTAATAGAACTGCCAAGGCTCCCCGATACTATCGATGACGACCATGACCCCATGACTTTGTGAACTGACTGACCCTCACAGCGGACATTGAGTAGTGGACAGTGCGGTTAATCTGTCTCTGCTTAGCTAATTAGGTGGGACTAATTAGGGGGCGGCTGTTACGAAGGATCAGATTAAACCGAATATATATATTTATTTATGGATATATATTGAATAGTATTTGTATGTCGTTTGATATCCCTTGTATATTCCTTGTACATATACACGGAATATCCCTTTAGCCTACTATAGCCCATAATAGTTCATTCTCTTATTGGACAAAGGACCAGGCGCCAGGGGACCAGCCCCTGGCGTCAAGTTCAAAGGTACCGACGAGACATGTCCGTACTAGCCCCGGCTCCGCTCAGGGATACGGCTACCGAAATGAGAGTGGCACTATTTGTTCACCGTGCATATAAATATGGCGCAAGTAAATGTAGAAGTCCCTTAGTCTCTTACCCTTCTTCCCAACTTAGTAACAGAACGTGAAGCCTTACCCACGATACGACGTGCGTTGAAGTATGGCCTGTTTGGCCTTAGAATAGCATTGAGACCTTGTGCGAATTAATAACTGAATTGTCAGAGTTTGGCACTGTACCGTCGAGTGCGACGTATTTCTATTAAGTAATAATAGTCTATCGTGTATGGTGCATCGTGCGGTTAGAGTTCTAAAGTGACCAGCATCTCCAACGCTTCCTCGTGTTATCTAGAGTCTTATCCAGGTTGGGCCGACCACATGGCGCTTTCTTCCGAGGAGATCTAGGCGAGGACCGAGGGACATGTACACTGGATTACCTACCCGACGACTGCTGAGCCCTATGCGGCTGGAATATATATTTGCTTTGGTACTGTGATTTGTGGAGCGGATAATCGCCGACGCCTGTGAGTGTTGGATTTACCCCCGAGAGGAGTCAAGTTGAGTCGGCGCTCAGAGAGACTGAGGTCGCCTAGCTTCTTCTTCATTGTGGAGCTACAGCCTACAAGAGAACCAAGGTGTATTCATCTGCGGATCAAGAGTCTATTGCACTGTCTTCTGTACTTGAAGTCTCCCTAGATATCGTTGACCAGACGGTCTACTACCGACGGCTCTCCTACCCCCCCTACCGGCTTACAACCGGGAGGACCCCTTCCAGAATATCCCGCTATATCATTAAGTGTACCATAGATGTAATTCCCTAAGAGCCAGGTTGTATACTTGCTTCCTGCGTAACCAGAGATTGGACATTCAGTGTTGATTTACCTACGAGTACTCATTTGCCTTACAAGTGCATTCAAATGATAAATGTAAGATAAATATTCTATGTACCCTTTGCTATATTAAATATTTGATTATTACCTTTGACTGGAACCGATTTCATTGTGGAAAGTGTTCATCATATTTAGATATCGTGTACTGTATGGCCAGTAGTTAAAGTACATAAAGCGGTAGTGGTTTAATGATACCATACTTATCAATACAGTCAGGGAATTGTACCCCTCAGTTACAGGTCGGGTCGTACTGTTATGGTTTGTAACCGACCCCAATCGCACAACACAAGACAGGTATGAGTGTAAGCCAAAACAGGGCAAATATTTATTATAGAACAAAAAGCGGCACAGTCCCTTTAAGGGAGAAGACAAAAACACTAGAGTCAAGGAAATATGGAAAATACGGCACTGTGCCTTTAAGAGGCGAACAGGCTAAGGGACTAAGGCTAAGGGCCAGGGCTAAGGGCCAGGGCTAAGTGTCAGGGCCAGGACCAGGGGCACTGGAGAGGGGGACAGGGACAGAGGCCCGGAGAGGCGGGCTGGAGACAGGGACAGAGAACAGGGTTAAGGCCTTGGACAGGGCGAGGGCCAGAGCTGCTTACAGGGATGAGGACAGGGTTCCGACGGCGGAGGCCTGGCACGGGGACAGGGGCCCGACGGCGGAGGCCTGGCACGGGAACAGGGGCCCGACGGCGGAGGCCTGGCACGGGGACAGGGGCCCGACGGCGGAGGCCTGGCACGGGGACAGGGGCCCGACAGCGGGGGCCGGGCACGGAGATCCTCCTCTACGGATGCTGCAGACGGGCAGCGCAGAACAAAGGGGGTCCCAGGGGAACGGGATGGGAACAAGCCATCCTCCCGTGGAATACTAGGGAGCGACGACGAGCCTGGGTCCAAGGGGAATGGGATGGGCACACGCCGTCCTCCCGTGAAATACTAGGGAGCGACGACGAGCCTCACCCCAGGAACGAGGATCACGAAGAGACGCTTTCCTCCCGTGGAATCGGGAGCGATGGCGAGCCGGCTTGACGTCTGGAGTGGGAACACTGGAAAACCTCCCGTAGAGAATTAGAGAGCGAAGACGGTGTCCCACTCCAGGCAAACGGCGACAGGTGGTGATGGCTGGCACGTCGTCTCACGCCGGAGACGCGGCAGGTGATGGTAACGTACAGGATGGTAACGTACAGAACTCCATGAACACATAGTGAACACAGATACAGAACGACCCGACCCGGACTGGAAGGGAGCCTGCCACCTAAGTACTATCCCGAGCAGATTGCAAACTCCCAACAGGTGCGTGAGGGTAGAGGAACAGAATGTCCAAGGGTGGGGGCTGGTGAAGAGTAGGAGGCAGGCAAAAGTTCTCACAAGGGTGGGGGCTGGTGAAGAGTAGGAGGCAGGGAAAATTCTCACAAGGGTGGGGGCTGGTGAGGTGAGGAGTCAGGGAATAAAGGTCCAGGGAACAGGCGAATCCTCACAGTACCTCCCCCTCCACGGGAGCCACCGGGCGACCAAAAAAACAGACAGCGGGGCAGGGGACAAGACAAAGCAACAAACAAACAAAAAAAACTGGGCCATGCTAGCAGGGGAAGCTACACCTAAAGTGGGGCTAGCAGAGGGACTGGGTAGCTGCCAGAGCATTGCTAGCTACAGGGCCTATGCTAGCTGTACTGCTACATTAGCATAGAGGCTGCGCTAGCTGCCGGAGCTAGGCTAGCAGACAGGGCTGGACTAGCAAAGGAGAACAAGCTAGCTGAAAGGACAGTCCTAGCTGTGGGGAACAGGGTAGCTAACAGGGGAGCTAACAGGGGAGTTAACAGGGGAACCAAAGAGGCTAACTCATATACACTGTCTGTGCTGGCTGGGGTCGTCGACGGGTCGGGTCGTACTGTTATGGTTTGTAACCGACCCCAATCGCACAACACAAGACAGGTATGAGTGTAAGCCAAAACAGGGCAAATATTTATTATAGAACAAAAAGCGGCACAGTCCCTTTAAGGGAGAACACAAAAACACTAGAGTCAAGGAAATATGGAAAATGCGGCACTGTGCCTTTAAGAGGCGAACAGGCTAAGGGACTAAGGCTAAGGGCCAGGGCTAAGGGCCAGGGCTAAGTGTCAGGGCCAGGACCAGGGGCACTGGAGAGGGGGACAGGGACAGAGGCCCGGAGAGGCGGGCTGGAGACAGGGACAGAGAACAGGGTTAAGGCCTTGGACAGGGCGAGGGCCAGAGCTGCTTACAGGGATGAGGACAGGGTTCCGACGGCGGAGGCCTGGCACGGGGACAGGGGCCCGACGGCGGAGGCCTGGCACGGGAACAGGGGCCCGACAGCGGAGGCCTGGCACAGGGACAGGGGCCCGACGGCGGAGGCGTGGCACGGGGACAGGGGCCCGACAGCGGGGGCCGGGCACGGAGATCCTCCTCCACGGATGCTCCAGACGGGCAGCGCAGAACAAAGGGGGTCCCAGGGGAACGGGATGGGAACAAGCCATCCTCCCGTGGAATACTAGGGAGCGACGACGAGCCTGGGTCCAAGGGGAACGGGATGGGCACACGCCGTCCTCCCGTGGAATACTAGGGAGCGACGACGAGCCTCACCCCAGGAACGAGGATCACGAAGAGACGCCTTCCTCCCGTTGAATCGGGAGCGATGGCGAGCCGGCTTGACGTCTGGAGTGGGAACACTGGAAAACCTCCCGTAGAGAATTAGAGAGCGAAGACGGTGTCCCACTCCAGGCAAACGGCGACAGGTGGTGATGGCTGGCACGTCGTCTCACGCCGGAGACGCGGCAGGTGATGGTAACGTACAGGATGGTAACGTATAGAACTCCATGAACACATAGTGAACACAGATACAGAACGACCCGACCCGGACTGGAAGGGAGCCTGCCACCTAAGTACTCTCCCGAGCAGATTGCAAACTCCCAACAGGTGCGTGAGGGTAGAGGAACAGAATGTCCAAGGGTGGGGGCTGGTGAAGAGTAGGAGGCAGGCAAAAGTTCTCACAAGGGTGGTGGCTGGTGAAGAGTAGGAGGCAGGGAAAATTCTCGCAAGGGTGGGGGCTGGTGAGGTGAGGAGACAGGGAATAAAGGTCCAGGGAACAGGCGAATCCTCACAGAAGAACCACTAAAGAGCCACTAAAGAACCAGTGAAGAACCACTGAAGCACCCCTTGTTAGTGTTAACATGCTAATGCTAACACTAATAACTATAAGGAGAGCAGTCAGCTTTTGTGCCTGTCCGCCTGTGTGATTGGTGATTCAACCACCCTGAAATAAGCAGATGTGTCATACGCGCAGGAGGTCAGGTGCTAACAGGTAGGCTATCCAAACACTGAGTTACACTCAAAACAAAAAATTAAATACAACAAACAAATTCAAACAGGTGCCCCTTATAACTTGATATGACTACTTACAGCTTCTACATCTAAACTGCAGTCAAACGGCCCACCACATGTCTACCCTAAAAAAAACCTACACCAGGCCCTAACACACTACCTGTATTTTCTGGCACCCTAACCTACTTACCCTGAAGCTAACGCACTGTAGACCTAACCCTCTTCAACCACACCTGCTACCAGCCAAAGATCATATTGACCAACCACCCCGTCAAGTATATGGTATGGTACAAGACAAGTAGATGGTACTAATCCCTTCTATGACTGCCCCAGGGGTAAGTGGTACACAGGAAGCTGACAAACAACCAGAAAATAATGACCCTACCTACATGTGGTGTCCACTAAACTATATATTTTAACAGCATATAAGTAGTCAAATCAAATCACAAAAAATAAGGGCATACTCACCTGTTTGAAGACCGGCTCAAGCCCCCACGTTACACAACATGTAACGATCACTACCCACACTACAGCACCACGACACACCATGCAAAAAAAAAGGGGGTATTTGTTTCCAAATTCACTCCCGGACGAGCGCCCAACTGTTACGACCCTGGCTCAAAGGGACGCAACATTAGTGCACACAGACATCTGGTCTGTGTTTAAACCAGAAGACTATTCGAATTACGATAACTAGCTCAAACTAAAGATCAAGAATGGTGGAAACATACATGTGTGTGTATGTTTCTGTTTAAAGCAGGAGAGCACTGTACTGCAGTGCACCAACAAACACATTCTGGATCTTTTCTTAAACATCTTTAAGACAGGTTGGTCAATGTTTCTGAATCTTGAGCAAATGTTTTCTATAAGATGATCAGCTGGTGGTCATGAATAGCTTTAAAATATAAAAATACATACTGTATATATCAGGGGTGGCCAACCAGTCAGAGACTAAGAGCCACAAAAAAATGACTGTGGTACCACAAAGAGCCACACCATATACTAGCGTTTCTCAACCTTTTTTTTCAGTCACGACACCCTTCATGTGTTTATAGGTCTCACCCTCTGGCCTCTGAAGTTGCTAATGTCTTTTTTATTTGGGCCTCACAGGGTTAAAAGTACCCTGTGAGACCCACGGTTGCAAAATTACAAAATCACTTTTAGCCATTTAAAAAAATAATGTTTATTTAAAAAATGTTAAAGGGGAACTATTTTACTATTTCTTTCACTATTTGGGCACTTTTACACAATTCCTGTGAGTCTATGGAACACCTAGGTTTTTTTCAAAAAAAATGCATTGTTTTGTATTTCTAATCAAGTACTAAAAACCGCATTTTTCTACCTCAAGATCTTAAGCCGTTTTGAGGCTGGGCTCCAACCACTGTGTGGCCTGGTGCCAACTGCCACATCAACTGCCACATTATTATGCAGCTGAGAAAT